>NW_007730731.1:126054-127719 GCF_000696425.1 Galeopterus variegatus
CTGATATTACCTTTCTCCCGTGCTTGCCTCTAAACCCTGCTACCCTTCTCCCTATTCCCTATCCGCCCAACACCCCAATCCATAACTGTTTAGAAGCCCTCCAAAATTTCATTCCTTGTCACTCCTCCATTTCTGAAGGCCCTCTACCCAAGGCTGATTACAAATGGTTCACGGATGGATCCTCATTCAGAATTGGATATAAACATTATGCAGGCTATGCTGTCATTTCTTTAGACTCAATTGTAGAAGCCCAGCCATTACCATCCGGTACCACTAACCAGCAGGCTGAACTCATTGCGGCCACTCGGGCCTGTATACTTGCAGAAGGTAAATCCCTTAACCTATACTCAGATTCCAAATATATTTTCCACATACTCATATCCCATGCAGCAATTTGAAAAGAAAGGGGATTACTCAATACAAAAGGCAATGCCATAACTAATTCTGCCTTAATAGACAAGCTCCTTGAAGCCGCTTGGCTACCCGCATGGTTAGGGGTCTCCCATTGCAAAGCACATCAAAAAGACAACTCTCCCATAACCCAAGGCAATTGCAAGGCAGACGATGCAGCACGAATGGCCACCACCGCAAATCCTGACACCCCAAATGCTTCACTCCTTCCTCTTCTACCAGACACCATAGGCAACCCCTCTCCAACACCAGATGATAAATCTCTTTTCCATCTTCTCCATGATCTATTACATTCAAATCCCCAAAGTTTAACACTCTTCCTCCAAACTTTCTTTCCTTTAACTTCAGCAGACAAAGCTCTTCTACAAAAAATCTCTCGCAATTACTCCATCTGCCAACGTACCAACCCTAACACTCCCTTAAAAGCCAAACCACACCAAGCTAGGGGTAGTATCCCTGCAGCAGACTGGCAGATCGATTTCACCCACATGTCTCCTGTTAAACATCAACAATACCTCCTAGTAATGTTAGATATTTTCTCCAGGTGGATAGAGGCCTTCCCCACCACTAACAAGAGGGCCACCACTGTGGCTTCTTTTGAAATTATGTATGGGAGGTCCCCTTTACCTCCAGGAATCATCCCTAAACAAGGAACCATACCCTCCAACCTCGCTATCCCACTACTTTCCCATCTTTGAGCTGAACTCTGGAAACACCAGGATTGGCTATTGCCTAATCCTACCTCCTCCCAAAATACCTCCACAGTACACCCTGGGGATTTAGTATTCTACACTTCCCCAGAGCCACAAAGTCCTTTAACTCCTAAGTGGGAGAGCCCTTACCCAGTCATTCTTTGCACTCCCACAGCTGCCAAGCTTTCCCTACCAAACAACCAAGTAACTCCATGGATCCACATTTCCAGGTTAAAACCCTGCCCTCAAGGCCCACCTATGAACCTCACAGAACCTACAAGTGAGCCTGAAGTTCAGAAAGAACCCTCTCAAGAAAGCTATTTCTGCACCCCTCATCCCACCAACCTCCTTAAACTTCACCTATCCTGATCTCCAATCCTTTCACCCATACATGAGGATGAATCCTCTCCTGAATCCTCTCCCTAAACCTCTTTCTACTTTCTTTATTATTTGGATTGTTGGGAGGGGCCCTAGGGCATACTTTATGGGCAGTTAAAGATATCAATACTAAACTTGACCTCTACCGCTGAGTCCCTTTCATCCCTACAAAAACAGGTCACCT
>NW_007730731.1:128641-174820 GCF_000696425.1 Galeopterus variegatus
TTCTGTGTCCGGCAACGGATCGCAACCTGCAGTGTTGCCCCCGTACCAGACCAGGACCGGCAACGGGATCGCAACCCTTGGTGTTGCTCCCGCGCCTCGCTCAGCCAGTGAGCGGGAACCGGTCTGTATGTGGGATCCGAACCCTCGGCGGGAGCACCACCGCGCTTCCCAGGCGGTGCACTATAGCAGTGCGCCACCAGGCCGGCCCTCTAATCAAGCTTTTAACCAGCCTTTACTTAGAAATTACCACCTGCTGGCCACGGAAGACCCTTCCTGCTCCTCAATAGAACGCCTGACATCTTGCCGAAATGGATCTAAGTCACCAGTGGCACTTGTTCCTCACCACTCTAGCTGCAGATGCATGGATGATCTTCCCACAACCTCTTATGCCCATTGGACACAGCAGATGGCTGACCTATGGCTCCAAGGAACTTTCACATGTTCTCTCCCCTTGAAATCACCCTGTTCACCACTCTCCTTTGGGGTATAATGGGGGTTTCTTTCTCCTCCCTGTTTCCTCCTCCCACGATGCCTCCCTCCAGCAGGAAGTAGTTCAGAGACCTCAATGACCTCATCCCCAATAGAGGAAAAAGGGAGGAATGTAAGGCCCCATAGAAGACCCCAAAGAAGGCACTCCCTAAAACATGGCGCTTTTCTCTTCCGGATCCTAACAATCTCGCTGGCTCCAAGGTGCAGCCTATCAGAAATCATTACCTGCCACTGGCCAATCAACTACCGTCCCGTGTACTGACCACCCTCTCCCGGAACCTGGCTCTATATAAATGTATGCTTCTCCCCCGAATAAAGTGGAACTTCTCCAGTGAACTGTCAGCTCAGGTCCTGTCATCCTTTCACATATGGTAATAGAACAGAGTTTGAAATAGCATGAAGTCATGTTCAGCTTCATATAGATAAAGATGTTTGTATGTATAAATATTTATAGTTGTTCATATACAGAGGTTAGTATGCACACATATAATTTCTTGCACTTTTAGAAGAGAAAACCTAGAAACAAGACACTCTAGTAGCAATGAGCACACCTAGAACCCACATCTTGATTTCTAATACCATCATCCAGAAAAATAAACCAAAGTTTCTTGGCGGAGTGGCTGATTCTACAACTGGGCTAAGAAATATATGTGATAAGCCTGCATCATCTTTTGTTTCTTTGCCTCACATGGATTTATCACCTCTCTTCCCCTGGGTGACGGAGCTGCAAAGACGATTACTCAAAGCCCACTTCTTCTGAGCAGTGAGAGACCCCAAAGGGGTTAATTTACTGGATCCCTCAAGAGAGAGGCATTCCTTCCTTGGGAAATTAACCATGAACTGGAGTTCTTGCCCCACATTTATTCTCCAGACTAGGAAAAGAACATAGGTGGAGTTATGGACAAGTATAGTTTAACAATAGAGGCTAGTAACATCAGTGAAATAAGCAAAGTCACATTCCATAATGCAATTTTCAAAAGGCTAAGTCAATCCACCAACAAAAGCTTGATCTTAGCAAACACTGGCTCTCCCTACAGCAATTTCCCCAGTATTTTACATATCAGTCAAGTGTCTGTCCTTGAGCCGGCAACTTTGCTATGTTACAATGACTTTCACCTGTCTTTTGCAAGGTTAATATTTCTATATGTAATTCCAAAAGGTTAGGCTAAACCTGAGACTACAGGGCTTTGGAAAATAGGCCTTGTGTAATACATTTGCTTTATAAATGTTAGTATATTCCACAATCTTTAATAGCAAAAGGTCAGATAGTGCTGAAAAAATCCCCACATTGATAGGGGTAGATAAAAGTGACTACTTTTTAGGAGTCAATTGAAAGAGCTCCCAATCTTCAAAGCTGTGACAATTTGAGTTACAAAATAAATAAACTAGCATTAGATTATAACTCAAGGACCATAAATAAGTACAGCCACTATGGAAAAAAGTATGGAGTTTTCTCAAAAACTACAGATAGGTCTACCATATAACCCAGCAATCCCACTTCTTTGGAGGATACCCAAAGGAATGGAAGTTATTATGTCAAAGAGATAGCTGCACTCTCATATTCATCTCAGCTCTATTTACAATAGCCAAGATATGGAACAAACCTAAATGTCCATTGACAGATGACTGAATAAGGAAAATGTGGTATATAAACACTATGGAGTACTTCTCAGCCATAAAAAAGAATGATATTCTGCCATTCACAGCAACATGGATGAGCTTGGAGAAAATTATGTTAGGTGGAATAAGCCAAGAACAGAGAAAAAAATATTGCATGTCCTCTCTCATAAGTGGGAGCTAAGAGAAAAAGAAGGAAGGGAAGAAAGACCACAGTGGTATGTTAGATTTTCAAGTGGAGAGAACAGACCTAGGGTTTTCAGGAGACTGGGGGTGGGAGGGAAGTTGGAGAGAGGTTGGGTGTGGGACACAGGGAATACTTGCAATTTTTTAATAATGAGCATGCCAATAGTATTGATCTGATCATCATATCTTGGGCAGGTGGTGACGGTCAGCATTGTACCCCATGAATATGCATAATCAATAAAAACAACAACAACAAGAAATATTACCCAAGTGTATAATATATATCCATTAGTGTAGTGGGCTGACTTGTGTCTCCCAAAAGATATTTTGAAGTACTAACCACTGGTACTTATGAACGAGACCCTATTTGAACATAAGGTCTCACAAATATAGTTAAGAACCTTGAGATAAAATGATCCTGGATGTAGAAATGTAGGTGGGCCCTATATTAAATGGCTGGTGTTCTTATGGGAAAAGCAGAGATTACAGACAGATGCACAGAAATCATGTGAAGACAGAGGCAGAGACTGGAGTGATGCAACTAACACATCAAAAAACACCATGGAATATGTCAGGAGCCACCAGAATTAGGACAGGCAAGGAAGGATTCTTCTCTAGAGGCTTCAGATGGAGTGTAGCTATGCCAACACTTTGATTTCAGACTTGTGGCCTCTTGAACTGTGAGAGAACAAGCAAATTTCTTCTATCTTAAGACACAAAGTTTGTGGTAATTTACTACAGCATTACTAGGAAACTGAAGCATTAATTTTACACTTAAGCAATTGGAGAAATACATACATAGGGAAGTATATACAAATATCTTGTATACAATAATTTATATAGATTCTCCTCCCTTGAAAAGATGGAGCATAACTCTCTACTACTCAAGTGTGGCCTGTACATAGTGACATTCTTACAAAGAGTGCAGTGTGGAAAGAGGGGAAAAAAAGAGTAACTTTACAGTGGAGAAACCTGGCAAATTCTACCTACACGAGATAATGATGGTCATGTTAAACATCAACAGTGATAGTCATGTTGACAGTATATATCCATAATACGATGCGTTGAGAATGACACTTTACCTCTGTGGTCTTCCTCCCCAAAATCCACAACCCCAATATAATCGTAAGAAAAACATCATCTAAATCCCTATTGGACATTCTACAAGATATGTGACTAGCATTCCGCAAAACTGTTAAGGTTATCAAAAACAAGGAAAATTTGTGAAGCTGTCTCAGTGTAAAGGAGTCTAAGGAGACATGACTTATGCTTATACATATATATAAAACAGACATTAGGTAAAAAGTAAGGAAATCCAAATGAATAAAATATCAGTATATGTTCATTCATTCTGACTAAAATACTATAGCAGTAAGAGTTCACAGGTTATATAAAAACTCTGCACTATCTCACAACTTTCTGTAAATCAAATGTAGTTGTAAAATAAAAAAGTTTGTTTTAAAATATTTTAAATATTCTTAAAATGAAAAAAAAAATTGCTCATCTATAGATAAATAGTTTAATTAATGATAGTGGCATATTTGATAATCTAGGCTTATGATTCTGGGACAGCTGCATCTGGTGCAGGCCTCAGGCTGCTTCTACTCATGGTGGAAAATGGCAGAAAGCCATCAGGTATAAGCAGATCACGTGGTGAGAGGAAGAGAGAGAGAAGGAGGTGCCAGGGTCTTTTAAACAACCAGCTCTGCGGGAACTAATAAAGTGAGATCTCACTCACTACCCCCATCCCCCAGGGAGAGCATTAATCCATTCATGAGGGATCTGCCCCACGACAAAAACAGCTTCCAACCCTGCCACATTGGGGAGGATCATATTTACACATAAGTTCTGGGAGGACAGTACATCCAAACTCCATCACCTCACAATGACCTGCCCCCCGCCCCCCGCTTTTTAATCAATCATTGTTTGAGTCACATGACATGCTGCTCAGAAACACCTCTCTCCTTCCTCACCTAATTAATCTCTAACTTTTCTTAAGATCTTAGCTCAATCATCAGTTTCTCACAGATGCTTCTTATTCTCCAATCTAGAACATTGTCGTTGTTATACAGGCTTACAGAAATGTATTCCTTTCCTTTACAACACCTCAGTTTGTAAATATACTCCACTTAGCGAATTAGCATTAACTGTTTACTTTTCTCCATAGACTGTGATCATCTCAGAACCTTGAACATGCTCTGCTTTTGCTCAACATTGTGTGCTCAGATCCCAGCATGATGCCTGCAGCAGAAATTTCTACATAGAACGTATTCAATGACAGGACGTGTGGAATGAATGAGAGATAAAAAAGATAGTCCTGTAAAAATAAAGAAACATGGGTATAAAGTCTAACATTATAAACACATGGATCTTCCTGAATTCAGTTTATTCACTTATTATAATTCTAATTTTAATCCAAATACAATTTTAAGGAGGAAACGTGAAAAATAGTTTTGAATTTCATCTAAACACTAAACAAGCAATAAAAGCCAAGAAAATATTTAAAATGTGAGTGAAATGAGCATTTACTGTACCTGATATTAAGATGAATGATAAATATATTGTTTTAAATAGACATTTTTTGCATGAGAAAGATATTATAGGAAAAAAGAACCAGAATAAACTATTTAATATGTAATATGATTGTAAAAAGTAATTCAGGGTGAATGGATAAGGTATTGATTATTTGATAAGCAATAGTAATATGAATATTTACAAAAAAATCTCATTTAGAGCAATACATTATATCTAATAGCAATGTCAATTCTAGCTAGATTAAGAGTTTAATATTAAAAAATAGTCACTAGAAAATTAGAAGATATTTCTTTTTTTTGTTTTGTTTTGTGACTGGTAAGGGGATCGCAACCCTTGGTGAGATGTCATCCACACCGCGCTCAGCCAGTGAGTGCACCGGCCATCCCTATATAGGATCTGAACCCGCAGCCTCAGTGCTCCCAGCACCGCTGCACTCCCAGCACCGCACTCTCCCGAGTGAGCCACAGGGTCAGCCTGAAGATATTTCTTAATCTACACTTAACTAATAAAAATTTACTGCCCTCATACTCTAGTATAAAATTTATACATATAGATTTATTTATATATATACATATTTATTTATATATAGAACCATTTTTCAATACTCAACCAAATTTCTACCTTGAGTCAGTTTTGAGGTAGGGAGGTTTGCTGAGTGAATCAATGTTAAGTCATCAGTTAAGTCATCAGTTTTTGATTTTCTTTTTTCCCACTTAATTCAAGGAAAACCTTGTCGGATTAGTGCTCTCACACTACTCACTCAGTAGATAGTGAGTTCCAGTGGCCTGTGTATATCATCTAAGTCTAATCTAAGTATCATGACTTGTCAAACAAGCTGATATTCTGTGGGATGCATATTGTTCCATTGTCCATTGCACTCACCGCATCCCTTTTATTCTGGGCTATCCTGAGATATCTTCATTTTCACCTGGTCTCCAGTAGCTTCATCTGTGACAATTACCCAATTATCATTCAGAACCTAGGTGGCCTGATGATAGTTTGGACATGCTGTCCCTGGAAAACTCATGTGGGAATCTCATCCCCAATGTGGCAGTGTTGGGAGCTGTTTGTGTCATGGGGGCAGATCCGTCATGAATGGACTAGCTCTCCCTGGGGAGTGGGGGTAGTGAGTGAGATCTCAATTAATTTCTGTGGGAGGTGGTTGTTTAAAAGACCCTGGAACCATCTATCTCCACCCCCGCCCCCTCTATCTGTCTCTTCCTCCAGTCACATGGTCTGCTTGTACCTGCCACTGCCTGCTGCTTTCTGCTATGAGTAGAAGCAGCCTGAGGGCATGCCAGATGCAGCTGTCCCAGAATTGTAAGCCAAATAAACCTCTTTTCTTTATAAAATACCCATTTTCAGGTATCTGTTATAGCAGCACAAAAATGGACTAACCACCTGACCAAAAGACAACCTCAGATCACCCATCTTTTAATCAAGACTGCTTTTCTTTAAGCTGCACCTAAAAAGCATACATGGCTGCTTCATATGTCTGGCCAGAGTGTGGAGGGACATTGCCAGATTTTCTTGGCACATATGTTTAAGGTGCTTATAAAAATACATTTATAAAGCAAATGTATTTCACAGGGCCTAGTTTCCAAAGCCCTGTAGTTTCAGGTTTAACATAACTTTTTAAAATTACATATAGAAATGTTGACCTTGCAAAAGACAGGAAATTTTCCCCAGGCTAAATTCTCTGATATAGATATAGAATTGTAACACAGCAAAATTGCTGGCTCTCAGGGACAGATGTCCTTGAGAGCAGGTTAACCTACTGAATAATATGTTAAGAAAGTTGCTTTAATCTTATGTAAAAATGCTGAGGAAACTGCTGTAGGAAAACACAGTTTTACTAAGAATAAGCTTTTGTTGGTAGATCAACTTAACCTTTTGCAAATTGCATTATGGAATGTCACTTTTTAATTTCACTAATGTTTCCAGCTTCTATTGTTAAGTTGTACTTAACCATAACTCCACCTATGTTCTTTTTCTGTAACTTTCTGGCCTAGAGAATAAATACTGAAAAAGAACTCCAGTCCGGGGTTAATTTCCCAAAGGAGGAATGCCTCTCTCTTGAGGGTTCCAGGAAGTTAACCCCTTTGGTGTGTCTCACTGCTCAGAAGAAATGGGCTTTGAGTAATCCTTTTTGTATCTCCATCACCCTGTGTGAGGCAAAGCAATAGACACTCAATATTTCTATTTATAATCTACTGTATTCTGCCTCACCATGTGGAAAATTCTAGATGAATATTTTCTCATCCAAATCATGTAGATAATAGTGTGGACACAGTTTTCTACTAACTTGGATCCCCAAGTTAAGAGTTCTTTGGAACCTCTAATCATATTTAACCCAAAATAAAGAAGCAAAATCAATGGCCTCCTCCAAGATTTATATCAGTGTTTTGCTATATGGTTCTACTTTCCAAGCTTTACTAATACCCCAGATAATTCTAATTTTCTTTTTGGTGAGGAAGAATTACAGCTACAACAAATAAGTAAATATTCTCTTAAATGTGGAGTTAATGGCAGGACCTTAGTTGTTGAAACACAAGGGCCATGGTATGGTTCTTTAAATGTCTGGCACTTCTCTAACACCTGCTCATTGAGGAAACTAGTGTGCACATCTAGGCTTCTAAGTCAGGGAGGAGTCTGGAAGAGCAATGAAATACAGGGGAAAAAGATCAGTAAATGTTTCACAATTTTAGCACTTTATATAGAATACATAAATAGTTGGATGTAAAAAAAATGTTAAGTATGATTGTTGGGGCACTTTTAAGTTGATTTTTAAAAAGTAATAACCTTCTAAAATAACATAAGTACAGGATTTTTAGAGATAATTTACCAGTATGAAAATAGAAAGGATAAAACACAAATAAAAATGTTAAGCATCAATAGTAATTAAGGAAATGTAAATTGAAACTTTAAAAGACAATTTTCTTTATTGAAATTAGCAAAGACAGTAAAAAAGATAATTTATTCTGTATAGGGTTTAGTATTGCATTATTCTTATTCATGTTGGAGATAACATAGTTATAGAAAACTTTAAAAATGTTTATATCATTTATTTATTTAATCTCTTAGGCTGCAAGAAAATAACAATAAATCATCAGAAGTACAGACAAAATTCTGTTTCCTAGGATTAAAATAGCACTTTTAATAATTAAGCAAATATTATCTCTTTAAAGCAAGATTAAGCCCATTTGAATACCTCCATATAATGAAATTTTGCAAGCCAAGGAATGTTTATGAACATTTTAAATGATATCATGGGCATCTTAGCATGCTTAACATCAATATGGATATAACCATTTGAATATAAATTTAAATATAGACATCGACATAAATATCTGAAGACTAAATAATACAATAAAATGTTCCCAGTGATAATATCTGCATGAGGATATCAGAGTATTCTATTCTTCATTTGTTGAAGCAATGATGTTTAAATGTTCAAACAATAAAAAAAAAATCTATTTCATTGCTTCCTCCTCTCCTCCACAAATCGAACCACTAACCAGTTTGATATTTATTTTCAAAAATGTTTCTTTGCCTGTGCTTACATATTTTCACTTTTGTTCATTTTTTTTTTTTCAATTTTCAAGTCATGTTTTTTTCTTGAACATATAGTAGGATATGTGAATATAAGTTCAGGGAAAATGTTGTGTGTGGCAATGCACATTTGTAAATAGTTGGCATCCATGACTTTTCTCTTTGTCTCCCAAGACTATCGAGTCTATCAGAAAACTTTATTTCTTCTGTTTCCAAAATACACTCAGAATGTTATCAGCACATGTATTTCTGCATTACCAGTTCCATCCAGAAACAACTCACCATCCATTTACTCTTTTTGAGTCTGGGAAGAGCATTATCAATATAGCAACCAGACTTTACCAGATAGATAGATAGATAGATGATAGACAAGGTTTCTGCTTTTACACTCAGAACTGTCTAACCTCTCTGATGTTTTCCCAGATTATCTCTATAAAATCTAGAGGCCCTTATTAAAAGTCATTCTCCAATGTAGCTTACGGATCACATGTTGACCCCTCGATAGTGGCCACATCTTTAATTTTTCTTCTTCAAACTTAGGATGAAAGAGCTCTTGTTTGTTGCCATAAAGCACGTATTTATGTCTGAAATTTTTTATAAAACTTTTCAAAGTTCATAAATAACACAGAGAAAGTGCATTAGAAAGTTTACCTTACACTTTCTAATATGTATCTCAATTCTCAGTATCCAGAAGTACATAACAATATCTTCTGAAACTTCCTGCCCAGCTCACAGCCTGGGGCAATGCATCAAAAATTCCCTGTAGTGTTTGAAAAAGCATATAAAATAGATCAGGTTTGGGTTTTCACTAGAATATATGGCTTCAAATTGAGAATAAACCTAAGTGCCCTAGGCTCTCTGTTCACTCTCTCTGCATTTTTCTTGTGGATACCTTTTAACTTACTTCATAGTTGCTTCTCTGACTCGACTCATTATATTCATCTTCTTCTCTATTAAGCCCCACTGATACAGAAATCAGTACTCCAGTTCCATGAGGGGGAACTGGAACTCTCAGTATAATCTGTGTGGACTCAGTTTCACCAACCCTCGTATAAACTTTTCTTCTGCCACACCAAGTCAAGATATATAAATCTTCAGTCCAATTCACCTTCACTTACTAGAACTATGAAAGAGAAAAACATAAGGCACATAGCATGCTTTATTGAATGGCAGCTACCAAATATCATTAATTGGTAACATAGGGGAGACAGAAATCTGCAATTACCGCTGCTTTTAGCATTGCCCAATTTGGGGGCAACATTTTTTATATGTCGCCCATGTTTTGTCAGACCAACCTACAAAATCAGGAGCACTTTTTAAACTACTAACAAAGACATACTTTGGGAAGCTTCATCTGTCATCATTCAGTTCAAAAATAAGTAAATAATGTCAAAGTAGAAGAGACGAAGAGCTTGCGATATATGTATACACATACACGTATGTACATAATACATTATGTCATGTGTACATATTATAATATGTGCTACTTTCAATTGATATAGCACACTGAATATTAATCAAAATATAGCAGTTTGTTGTCTAGAGGTTCAAAAGATTATAAAATTTTGCATTCATTTATCTTACATCCTCATATCTAACTAATATCAGTTTTTACTTCCTGGTCTATGTCGTAATTGTCATTTTATTCACTAGGCAAAAATACATTTTCTCATTTAATTTCTAAAATATTTCCATTTTCTAAGATGCTAAATTTATACATTCTTATGCATTTTGCCCTTCTTTTTTATGATATTCACTTAAAACTTATGACATTGGAAGCTACCGAAAGGTCTTTTCCCTATTATTTTCATTAATAATAATAATTTATATCTGTCCTTGCCCAATCAGCTGAAGATCATCATAACCAAACCTGTACCCTAAACAAAATAAAGTTTATTAACCATTTTAATGAGGCAAACAGCAAACCAGAGAAACCAAGAGGTGTCTCAGAAAATATAGGTAGAGATAGAATTATCACAGGTTTTTTGAGGAAAGGAGAAGTTTAGGTAAATTTTAAATGAAGCAGACTCACAGCAAAGCAGGCCTGTGTGTAGGAAAGTCAACATCCTCTCTGAACTGCTAAGTGAACCCAAGGTGCTGTTTCCTTGGAAACTACAAAGTTCAGGTAAATGTGGAACTCCATTTCCAGAAATCCTTTATCCAAAGCTCTGCACCTGGATCGTAAATTGAGGTACTTCTCTGGGTCAAAGTGACTTAAATCCTCCAGGTAAAAATGGAGTTTAGAGAATGAATATTCTCAGTGAGAAAATAAGCAGTATTACCTATAAGCAGTAAAAAGAAGAGGATTTTTATGACACTTTACAGCTGCAGCTTTGCCTTGGGAGAAATATTACTTCCTATTAACTTTTCAGCTGGTTTTACCTGAGTCTACTATTCTACGTTGTTGAATCACTGGACATATTTTGATTTTCTTCATTGGAACTAATCTTTACTTTCTTATTTCTGTGGAAGTAAATATTAAATTTTTAGTCATTATGCTTACTCTTAAGGTGGGTTTCTTTTTTTGCTCTTAAGATAGTTTTTTTAAGATAAAATAATGTACATTGTAAATAATTTTTGAATTCTTATCAAACCAACATAACTTAGAATAAAAATAAATAAAGGAACAATTCAGTTGAGTCATTGAAAGGTATCAACAAGTATTTTAGAAAACAGATCAGGGGATATGATTTCTCTATAAATTATTTAATCATAGTATCATCTGGAAATGTAAGTAAAATAGAACTTACTAACATTAATTTGACCATATTTAAGACTATTCTTTCTTTTACTTGTTGTTTTTAATTTAAATATTTCTCTGTTAATCCTCTGAGTATCCTAAAGAGAAAGTATAAACTAGGTATATGAAAAACTTGGTATAAATCCCAATGCAGTCTGCTTTAAAAAAATATGATGTAATGAGTTTAAAATGTCTAGGTCATCTACCGTCACTAAACAAAGTAAAAGTGTCCTTCTATTTTCAATTTTAAGTTATTACTGAAATCCATTCTATGTAAGAAAAACAGAAGGGAATACAATGATGGAAAATACTAGAAAAGATTAAAATGAATGTGTGAAACTCATAACATGTGTACAGCAGATACTGTGGCAGTATCAATTATATATTAGTCTTCTTAATCCCATTTGTTTCAGAAGAAAATTGGAGATTTGAAGTAATTATTTTCAAGTCCTCAGAAGAGAAACTTCTCATTCTATGTTTATTAAGGAAAAAGCTACATAACATGTTAGTAATAGAGCTTACTGAAATGCTTGTCAGTAATACATTTGTGGATTTCTGTAATTTAGAACTTGACTTCACAAAGTTAATTTCTTTTTATAGCATTTCATTAAACAAAATTTTGTCAAATAAGTAATTATTTTGCACCATTTAGAGGATTAACAAAAGTTTAATTTCTTTAAGTTAGACCATATTCCTGCTGTTTTTCATGTGGAGAATATTTTGTAGGATCTATTAATATACAAAATAATAGTTATACTTCAACTTTTTATTATTATTGCAGGTTCACAATTATGTTCTTTTTTCTTTTCTTTTTATCAACCATAAATTTTAATTTAATTTTTTCCATAAGAATATTGTATCAATATCTCAAAATAGAATTCCAAGTGTTTATTTAATTAATCATGAAGTGCTTGTGGTGTTTCTGAAAACTTACTGAACATACTGCAAAATAACACTTAGTTATGTCAGGAAGAATTACGTTACACCAAACCATTACTTTTGAATAACATTATTCCAATGAGCCTTGGAGAAAAATGTTACTCAGATACCAATATATTGGTGACAGATGTGCTTACTCCTATTGCTTGTTGCCATGTGTGAACAATGCACTTATTTACATATACATATGTGCTAACATCTGTCTACCTATCTGTCCAACTATTCATCCATATTTACATATTTACCTTTCTACCTACTATAGATTTATACTGGTATCTCTGATTTCAGTCCAGCATGATAAAAGATATTCTTGCTTTCCACCTTTGCATATTTGTAACTTCCTTCTTCAACGGTGAGAAAGGTGGCACCCATTAACTTCAAAATAGCTATTCATTTGCTGAATAATAGAAAAGTGTAAATTAATTCTGGAATTCCTGAAACATATCTTTGGGAGAAAAAATAACATAACGTGAAATACCATAATGGCCAATATTAGTTTATGGCTATTTTTATCTTACACTTTAGGATACATAGTGTCTTTGAGTTTATTTGGGATAATATCCCCTCTCCGTTGGTGTGAACATATTATAAATTTGAAATAAGAATAGATTCAATAGTTATGTTTTTATATCACTTATTTTTTCCATTGCTGTTGATCTTTATTTTTTATCTAAGACATAACTTAGATAAAAAGGCACTGAGTTCTTTATAAAAATTAAAATTAAACAAAAGATCCTCTATTTACCTCTTCAATCATTCCACCCCATTTGCAGCCAGTTCCCTGTAGGTACTCATTTTCATTATTTTTTGCATTTTTATTTTGTGTTTCTTCTCGAATTAAGAATGAGATATATTTATATATTCTTATTTTATTTTTTCTTACACAAACTGTAAGAAAATACTTTTTTGAACTTGCTATTTTCAAATAGCAATATACTCTGAATGTAAGTTTATATGAATTTATAGAGATAATCATCAATGTTTTTATAACTGCTGTGTACCTCATTATCTGCCAATAGCATAGTTTATTCAGTCAATTAATTATTCATGGAAGATGGGATGTTTCTAATACTTTATAACTACAAACAGTTGTTTATTGAATACCACTGCATATGAGTTAGTGTAATATTGAATGTGCAGTTCCAGAGTAATTTCCTAGAACTGGAATTGCAGTTTCAGAGGTAGACATATCTATTCCTATTAGATATTGGCAAATAGACCTTATTAAGGGCTGTACAAAATAACAATCTCAGAAGTAATGGTGAGAGTGCCTGTTTCTCACAGCTTCACAAAGATAGGCCTTTAATTTTTTAGTCAAACTTTTAATTGTTTATTAATATGTAAAACAAAATAAGTGGTTATTTTTTTTCTTTTTTGTGTGTGAATTGCCTTTTCATGTATTTTTGTTTGTTTGTTTTAATCATTAATTGATTAAACCTATCTGTAGGGTACAGAGTTGAATATCAATACCTGCATACAATATGTGATGATCAAATCAGGATAAGAAGCATGTTCATCATTACAAAACACAATCATTTGTTGTGTCCATTAACTAATTTCTGACTATTTATTTTGTATCTTTGGTTGTTTTCCCTCAATTCTAACTTTATTATATGGTTGGTAAAATTAACCCTAAATTAGCTCTATTTTTCATGAGATAATGCAATTTTAATCAGATGCTTTATAACATGTTTAATGTCTATTAGATTACTAATCCCCCATAGATTCTTTTTATTTAACCCCTAGATATTTATGCTTATTATTGTCAACTTTTTTAATGGACTTTTGAAGCTACGTAAAATGCTTTTATTTTAGCAGAATTATATTAAATATATAAATTACCTTATGGAGAACTGATTTTTTTAAAATGTTTAACTACATTATCCAAGAATTAGAGATGCCTTTCTACTTGTTCAAGTCTAATATTTTGTCTTACTTCTTTGTATTTTGTCGGGTCTGCCACTGGCAGACCCGAACAGCCCTTACCTTGTTATCAGTCCCTCCCTTGGTGTCCCTTCTGGTGGGTGGGTGGATTGCCCAGATTCCTATTTCCCTGGTCCCCATTGGGAGGAGACAGAGGAAGAGAGCCGTGAAGAGACGTGAGCACAGCGGCCAGCCCCAACCAGCCCGTTAAAGGACTCTCAGATGCGGCGGGGGTTCTGTCAAGCAGTTCCGTTTATTATCACACAAGCACTTGCTTTTAAAGGCAAATGGGGAAGGGAGGTTTTTACATCCTCCAATCAGCTTAAAGGTTACGAGAGCATGCATCCTGTCTCAATGCCTAGCTATTGCAATCACGCAGTGTTCACAAGTGTGGAAGTGCATATTTGGCTAATAAGGGCTAAGGCAAAGTTCCCGCAGACACTCCCACCCTACTTCCTCCCAGTGCTGTCTTAGGCTGCCACGTTAATACACCCTTGTGGGCACATAATGGCACCACTTGTAATGTCACTTAAGGTGGCATTAGTTTTTAAGGCCCAACAGTATTTGTATATATTTTTCATGTATATCTAGCCCATTTCTTTTAGATTTATTTCTAAGTATTTTATTTTCTTACTGGCTATTGCAAATAGAGATTTTTTAAAGCTATTATATCTTCTAACATGTCATTGTGTGTCTATGTGTATTTCTGTATATTAATTTTTGACCTTTTATCTTATTGAATTATTACTTGAGTTACATAATTGGTCCCTATTCCAATTATACTATTATAACATCTGAAAATAGCGAGTGTTATTTCTTAGCTCATTCTTAGGCCTATGTTTGACTTCTCTAATTGCATTAACTAATACCTACTATATGACGTTAATTGTTAGAGAAAAATAATGTACTTTCTTGTCTTAGCAATATCACTTGTGTTTCAACTAAAATCAAACTTTAGGAATATGTTTTACTCTGTCAAGTAATAATGCTTTAATTTCTATTCTCCAAGTGTTTTTACAAGGAATGTGCAATGAATTTTCTTCAAGTTTTTAATTCTATATTTGTGGAAATATCATAACATCTCTCTCTTTCTTTCTGATGATTTTTATTTTATCCTTGTAAAATATACATAACATAAAATTTACCATCGTATTTGTCTTTAAGTTTACAATTGAGG
This sequence comes from Galeopterus variegatus, assembly GCF_000696425.1. NCBI lineage: Eukaryota > Metazoa > Chordata > Mammalia > Dermoptera > Cynocephalidae > Galeopterus > Galeopterus variegatus. The sequence goes on from NW_007730731.1 coordinate 143,800, forward strand.
CACTGAGTTCTTTCCCTTTGTGCAAGCATCACCAACATCTTCAGAAAGTTTTCTTTTTCCCCAGCTGCGACTCTGTACCCATATACACTAAATACCCATTCCTCCCTCCTCCAGCCTCTGGCAACCACCATTATATTTCCTGTCTGTGAATTCAACTACTCTATGTGCCCTATGTAAGTAGAATCATACAAAATTTGTCCTTTCTTGACTAATTTTGCTTTGTGTAATAACGTCAAGTTTTAGCCATCTATCATGTGTCAGAATTTTTTTAAGTCTTAATAATACTCATTATATGCGTATACCACATTTTGTTTATTCATTAATTCACTGATGGACATTTTGATTGTTTTCACCTCTTGGCTACTGAGAATAATGCTGCTATGAACATGGGTGTAGAAATCTGTTCTAGTTCCTGCTTTTGATATACCCAGTAGTGAAATTGCTCAATCATATAGTATGTATATTTATTTATTTTTAAGGAATCATCATACCATTTTTCACAGCAGCTGCACAATTTTCCACTCCCACCAGAAATGGCAAGGATTCCAATTCCTCAACATCCTTGCCAGCATTTGTTATTTTTTTCTTTCTTTCTTTTTTCTTTTCTATCACTCTTTCTTTCTTTTTTTTTCTCTTTGTCTTTATTTTTTTGTTTCCTTTGTATATTTATTTATTTTTAAGGAATCATCATACCATTTTTCACAGCAGCTGCACAATTTTCCACTCCCACCAGAAATGGCAAGGATTCCAATTCCTCAACATCCTTGCCAGCATTTGTTATTTTTTTCTTTCTTTCTTTTTTCTTTTCTATCACTCTTTCTTTCTTTTTTTTTCTCTTTGTCTTTATTTTTTTGTTTCCTTTGTATATTTATTTATTTTTAAGGAATCATCATACCATTTTTCACAGCAGCTGCACAATTTTCCACTCCCACCAGAAATGGCAAGGATTCCAATTCCTCAACATCCTTGCCAGCATTTGTTATTTTTTTCTTTCTTTCTTTTTTCTTTTCTATCACTCTTTCTTTCTTTTTTTTCTCTTTGTCTTTCTTTATTTTTTTGTTTCCTTTAAACAATAGCAATTCTAATGAGTATGAAGTCATATCTCATTGTGGATTTAAAGATTTTGTTGACCTTCTGTTCTGGTGTATGAAAATAATGATAAATTTACAAATATCAAAACAACCTTAAACTGTTTGAAGAAATTCCACTTTATCATGATTAAAGACTTTCTATATTGTATTTTAGTGATATTTTATTTATTAATTTATATTCTTTTAAATGCATTTTGACTGAAAACTAAATAAAACTGCTACTGCTAAGTTGAAGAGATGTGTCTGGAGAAGAAACATCTTGCAGGAAAACAAGCAAAACAAGAAAGATGACTCCTTTCTCCCATCTGTTTCCATTTAGTTTCTTCCACATCCTTTTATGGACATAACCTCACAGCTAGCCATCTCAGGAAGGGTTCCAGCCCCAGTGTCATAGAACAGAGTGTATCTTGGGTTTGGAGCTGAGACAGACTTATAACTATGTGATACATTTAAGGTAATGAATAGGTTGGAGGTGTCATAACTCTATTACAGTAAATTTGATTGTTAATATGAATTAATAAAGGCACACTGGCAACTATTTAGTGGAAGGCCTTTACAAAAATATAGTTATTTTGCTAAGTTGTTTAACATTGATTATATCTGATCAAAAAGGATATTTCTAGTATTTGTATTTCTTCCTTAAATAGTCAATGTGCTCTAATTGCAGTAAAATAGCATGTACATGTAAAGCAGGAGGAAAGGAGAGAGTAAACTTTAGAGTGTTGGAGTCAAAATCTTGAATTTCATAAACAATATCTTGAATAAGATATTATTGATCAACACCTGCAGTGGCACTGAAAAATTTATTCAACATACTTTGATGTTGCTTTTTTTTGAGACTTTTTTTTTTTATCTCAAATACATTCCCAATATTTCATAATTAGTATAATTGAAAAGAGAAATTTTTTTCTGCTTGAAACTTCAATGTTACAAGTTTATTTCATGAAGCAAAAGTAGAACTATCCTGCTTTTATCAGCTCCAATTGTACTATTCATGTTCCCTTTCATGCTATGTCTTTTACCAAATCAAATTTTGCTTGATTCTTTGTAAAATCAGTCTTCTTCCATTCCCTTTTCTGAAGGTCAAAATGTTTGTTTTTTTCTGAAATTCTCACAAATTTTAAGTAGCAGTTCTATTTAGTCATATTCTGTGGGCAGAGTAAAATATACTATGAAAAAATATTAAACTATTTAGAATTAAACTATCCTAACTTCAACTTAATAAGTTTTAGCTTTTTGGCATTACTTAATCTGTAAATAAACAAGTTTTCATATTGTTCTCATAGCCGTGGTATTTCTAATTTCTTTTCTAGTTTTCTAAAGAATTATGCCTACATTTGTAAAAATACAAATGAAAATATTTTCATTTTTTCTCCAGTAGTAAAACTCCCCAAAATTAAGACAGCTGCCGGAGACCAGCTCCAGTCAAGTTGGGGGTCCTTGAAAGAGGGATGAGGAAGCGGCAAAAATAAAAACACAGGCAGAGACCTTGGTTCCTCTGAAGCACGTTCTCAGCCTGTGGGCTGTCAGCGCTGTCACAGCCAGAGCAGCTAAAGCAGCTGAAGCAGCCTTCAGACTGACAACAGCATTTTTATTTGTTACACAACATGGTGGGGGGGGGGTAATGTGGGCATTTTAACTACATAAACCTTTAAAATTATTAAGCCTATAGTTAAACGGAAACTTTTCTTAAAATTATGTCAGTTCTCATAAAATTAATAATCTACAAAATTAAATAAAACTCAGTGGTCAGCCAATTCTTTCTGATGATTATATCTGTTGTGGTTGATTAGTCCGTGACTCACTGTTCTTGACATTTTTTGCCATTGTGTTTGTTTTTTTATTTCTTGTTCTCGTGTTAACCTTAAACTTATTACTACCAGAAAGCATAAATTATATGTCTGACTCAAAATTGAGACAGCAGCAATTGCGGTTTCAAAGTGTTAAACAAACCTTATATATATTTTTAACTTTGATTTAATTATTCTCATATTTCTATAGGCATGAACCTATTGTTTATTTGGAAAAGGAATAAAAGATATTTGAACAGCTTTTTCATGCATGTACTTAATATAGCAGCTGTGTGGCCCAATGTAAAGTGTCAAAGTGCATAGCGCCATCCCTCACAAAACCAGGTGCATTCTAAATTCCATCTATAATCTTTATTTTTAGGAGGGAAAGTTGTGCATCATATGTTTTTGTCCCAATATTTTACTAAGATGTTTTTATTTAACTTAGGACACCAATGAGTAACAGGGTTTCTATGCATTCTTTCTCATAAACTTATTTTTTTTTCCATTAATTCCAACCATTCTCTTACCATTAATATAATCTCCTGTAAATGACATTTGCCAACTTAAGTCATATATAGGACGTCCGCTAGGAGGGTACCAAATTTTTCCTTACCCCATTTTATAATCCATATAACCATTTACCCAGATGGTGGGAAAAGGATGGAGATTTCTATTGTTTATTAATTTCTTTGGTAAAAACAATTACTCATGGCTATTCATAAGGTGTTTTTAAAACATCCATTGGTGTAATAAATTGACTCAAAAGGGACAATTTGGAATTGTTCAATCTTCCCGGATCTTTTGTGGGATAATCTAATTTTATGACAACTGTTTGTGTGTCATTTTTTGCATCTTTTGGAAACTCAGGAAACTTCCATGCTGACCAAAACATCAAAAGAGAAAGTGAAAGCAGCACCACTGTGCCAAGGCAGAGATCTTTACAAGGAAAGAAAGTGCTGGTAGCTGTGGCCCTGCCAGCAGCTCTCCCTCCAGGGCCTTGCCAACTCGGAAAGGGCAGCCCAAGCTATTCTTTTCAAGACCCCACCAGATACCCTATTAGTTTACATAACCTAAAGGACTATATCATCCATTTAATATACATTATATTTGCCAGAGGTTTGTTAAACCCAAATCAGAATATACAGTAAATTATTCTTCCATTAGTCATATTAGGTGTGGCATAATCCTGCCAACTATACCAATTGTTGAGCTGGGGCTAGGGTCTCTGGTGCTCACATACCCCTTGAGCCCATTCCTAAACCCTTCACATGCAGGTCTATGGGCTAGGTAACCAGCAAAAAGGGCCTTGGAGCCTTGATTGAAGACAGAATAGTCTTTATTCAGCACACATAACGCTATGAGCTAGGAAGTACCAAGAGAAACTCAGAAACTCCTTGCTACCAGCAAAGTGCAAGAAAAACTGAAACTGAGTATCTTCCAGCAGAGTAAACATGCTCTATTTTTATACAGGAGCTCTCTGCTGCCAGCCTGCTTCACAAAACTGCAGAACACACAAAAGCAATTGACTAGAAAGATACATGGGAGCACATGCACACCAACTCCACCCACACAACTTGTTTACAAGAAATGTGGAGGGAGCCTGACTAAATTATCCTATTTTCCCCACATTGAGCTACAGGGAAGAGTGAATTTTTTATTCTTTAAGTCCAGTGGAAAACACATAAACATGAATACAAGCACTTATAAAATCCAAAACAAAGAAAATTAGAGGTAGTAAAGAGGAAGTACCCTGGTATAGAAAACTTATAGTTATTGCATTACGGACATATCTATAGCCACACACTAATAAATAGACCTCAGAACTGAAAATCCTTCAGTAAAAGCATACTGTTTTTTAGACCATTGAACTTAACTTCATTTATACTCTTATGGAGTTAATATTTATGGAGCAACTATTCTCTATAAGGTGATTTATCTTCATTTCTCACCAATATAGCTTTCTGACTATAGGAAAATTATTTCATGCTTGTATGCCTCTGTGTACCAAAAAAAAGATACTATTCTCATAGAGTTATTTTAAGCGTAAAGAAATGATGGACATAAAGTTCTTATTACAGTTCTGGAATATATGAAAATCTAAACCAATGGTCACTTATGCTCAATATTTTTGTGATGGCTGTTGTTATTCTTGCAGAGAACTGTTCTGAATATTAAAAAGGTGAAGAGTTGATAGCATTGCTATAAATAGAGGGACTTGAATGATGGTTTGCTTAAGAGAAATACTGACGATTAAAATGGTTCCTCAAAGCTACGTATCCACTGTTGTATTATGTGTTAAAGCTATTTGAACCAGAAACTAGAATATGGATCATTTATGTTGTACTGGTGCCTTTCATTTTAATTTGTCAACACTGTCATTAAATGATAATCATTTTTGGGCCGACCCCATGGCTCACTTGGGAGAGTGCAGCACTGGAGTGCCGAGGGCACGGGTTCCGATCCTATACAGGGATGGCCGGTGTGCTCACTGGCTGAGCGCGGTGCAGATGACACCAAGCCAAGGGTTGTGATCCCCTTACCGGTCACACACACACAAAAAAATGATAATAATTTTTTTAATATACTGATTGAAAAATTGTCCTTAATTCTCCATTCTCTCAGAGAAAGATGGTACAGAAAGTACAGAAAGTAAGGTAAAATTGCTTTCTGTACCATCACAAAGAGGAGACAATTTCCCTGTCCTCCCTCTCTTCTAGTTCAGGCTGGCCTTTTGACCTGTTTTGCCCAATTGAATGTGATGAAAATGTCATTGATCCTGATTTGAACTCACATTTTAAGAGGCCTGGCATGTTTCCTCTTACCCTCCCATATAACTGCCACTTCACTAGAAGTAATTTTGGTCTATGTTGGTACATAATGTGAGATCACATGGGGGAAAGCCCAATTCTCCTGTTCAAAACATCCCTGATCAGCCTGATCAACTTGCCTGTTACCAAATAGTGCCCAGCCGAGCTTCGCAGATCTTCCTACCAATCTGCAGCTAAGCACAAACATATGAGTAAGCCAAGCTAAGACCAGAATAACCATCCAGTTGACACAAACAATTATAAGAAATAATAAATTCATATTGTTTTAAGTCACCAAGTTCTGTGATGACATGGTGAGCAACAAAAGCTCACTGATCTATACCTATACCTATATCTATAATGATTCTGATTTTATAGGAGGAAATTAATAATCAGAGATGTTAAGGACAATAAAAAAAATCATACATTTAAGAGAGCATTTTTTGCTCTCCAAACCACAATTCTTTCATTTATGCATATTGCATCTTATATATGAAAATCAAGCTTGATGGCTCAAGCTGAAATAATTACTGTTTGTCTTGGTTAATATAATCTGAATGTATCTCTATTGTAACTTTTTTGTTGAAGGATATTCTCACTGGGTATATAATTCTAAATTGAAAATTATTTTAAAACAACTCAAAGAAATGTTTTCTGTCTTCTGCTGTTTAAGATGCAAAGTCAGTCATCAGTTACCTTTGAATGTAACTTTTCTTTCTTTTTCAGCTTTAAAGGATTTTCTCTTTGCCTTCATATTTTTGAATATGAGTTGGCCTAATGTTAATAATGCTTCCAAGATTAATAAGTGCCCGTGGTGTAAACTGTCTCCAAATGCTGGACTGTCATGTCTAAATTTCCAACTCCTGAATTTTGTCCCAGTAGCTCTTTCCAAACTTGTATAATTCTAAGATATAAGAAAAGATTGACCAGCTGAATTTCATTCACAATGGGAACCTTTGTTTATCAGAAGAAACTTCTGCATTAAAAAAGAAGACACAGCATGGAAAAATATATTTAAAACAAAGACAATCAACAAGGGTTATTTTGCTCATATCTCAAATCTATAAATAACACACAAATGACTAAGATAAACACGCAATTTATTATATAAATGCTCAAAAGATTTAAATAGGCAATTCAAAAAATACATAAAATGGGTAATAAACCCATTGATGGAAAGATGTTCTACCACTTTGCTCACCATGGAAATGCCAAATAAAACAAATGTAAAACGTAAATATGGCTAAAATATGAAAGCCTGAGAATATCAAATGTTGATTAGAAATGGAGCAACTAGAACTTTAATGCACTGCTTTTGGAAGTGAAAATGTTAAAAAGTCAATGAAAAACTGTTTTTCACATCTGCTAAAGCTCAACATGCACATGCATTGTGACAAACACTCTCACCCCTGGGCATATACCTAACAGAAATGTCAAATTTAAGTAACTGTCTCAAAGTGGGAAAAAACCAAATGCCCACCATACATAAAACAAAAAGATTACTGCAGATTTAAAGGGCTACTGTGAAGCAATGTAAGTACCAGTAGTATTAATTAACATAACTCACAAAAATAATGTCGAATAAAAATGCAACAGGCAATAACATATATACTGTAAAGTTCCATGTATATAAGTTTCAAAACCTGGCAAAACCGATGTGTAGTGTTAAAAAGTGATTACAGTGCTTACCTCTGGAAAAGATAGTTTGGTAGTGACTGGTTGAGGAGAACTCTGAGATCTGAATAATATTCTGTTTATTGACAAGTGGTACAAGCATATTTGTATCTACATTTGATCCATGCAATCTACTGCATGTGTTATACTTCTATACATTTTAAAGGCAAATTCCTTTTGATTGTACAAAACATTTCTAATAATATTCTAGTAAAAAGTGGTTTTTTGCATATTTATGCTGGCATGCACCCTTTTGTGATATAGACATTAAATGATATAGACACCAAAGCAATGCATTTCTATTATAGTCTAGAAAGTAAAATGTCTTCATACACGTATTCCCATCTCTCCGTCTCTGACTCTCTTTCTCTTCCTCATCCTCTCTATCTCTGTCATTGTCTCTGTGTCTTTGGCGTTTCTCTTTTAAACACCCACACATACCAAAATTTCTTGTTTATTCCCTTTCAGTAAGAAATACTTTTCCCACATTTTTGTTTATTTTAAAGTGTAAACTCTCTTTCAAAATAAGAGTGAAAAGAAGCACTTGAGGGAATAATTACAGCAAAAAACAAAAAAGGAAAAAACACAAAAACAACCCTCGGGCCGGCCTGGTGGCGCACTGCTACAGTGCGCCGCTTGGGAGTGCGGCAGCACTCCCGCCAAGGGTTCGGATCCCACATACAGACTGGTTCCTGCTCACTGGCTGAGTGAGGTGCGGGTGCAGCGCTGAGGGTTGTGATCCCGTTGCCGGTCTCGGTCCGGTACGGGCGCGACACTGAGGGTTGCGATCTGTTGCCGGACACGAAAAAAGACAAAAAAAAAAAAAAAAAAAAACCCTCAATTTTGCATCAAGGTTGTTAATTTATAATCTTAATTAACTTATATTTTCATAATGTTTCTATTGATTTCATCTTGGTCTCTCAGAAGCATAACACATAATAGTATTTCTTATTTACTTGTACATTATGTTTTAATAAAATATAATATACTTCTCCTTATATCACTAGGTAAATAGTCATGTTGATTTTTTTCCTATGCATTGCACTCTTCCAGTAAAAATTGATTAAATGGGCTTGTTTGTTTTAATTAGCATGATGTACACTGAATTGAAGCAATGTTTCATTTTTGCTTGCTTTTCATTTACTTCTTAAAACCACAAAACATGAAGTAAATAATGTATTCTTAAGGAGCTATTCAGCATAATTTAGTAAACAGAATTTTTTTTTATGTTTGTAAGTACTATATGAACAAACAAATCTACTTTCATTTTATAACATAACATAATGCAATTTAATTACTGTAGTTAGGACTAAGAAGAAGATAGAGAAAGGAAACAGCAAATAATTTAGTGTTAAACAACACACACAAAATTAGAGGTTTTTAAAAAGCACAATTCTCTCAGTGCCTAAAGCTCTGAAATTAAGTCAAACTACTATAGGAAATATTTCTCAGAAGCATAAATTCTGCTAGTTTTTATTTTAGAAATTTTTATATGACAGGATTTTTTATACTATTTCTGTTTTCCTCAATAGAAATGTTTGAGGAAAATATGTATTTTCCTCCTTTTGAGGAAAGGCAATCAAGATACAGAAATATAAATTTTAAGCATAATAAATAGCACGACATTTTTTAGCTGAAATTCCAAGCTCCATATACTTTATCCCAAACCCCTTGTAGTTTTTACAAACTCATGCTATGCTATTTTCTTTGGTAAGTTTGTAACAAAATTCTCAATTTTTCTGGATGCTTGTCTTTCTCAAGGCATTAACCACTTTTAGACTGACAATATTTTTTTACAAAAAATGAAGAAAATATATAATCCTTTCACCTCAGAAGTTTGCACTGGCACAATACAACAGGGTTGATGGTAAAATACAAATGTTCAACTTATAGGTCCTAAAGAAAAACAAACAAAAATTACTGCCAGTAAGCCTGGTGAGTAAGAGTATGGACTTCAGTCCTGTTCATACCTCAACTCTGCTACCAACAAGTCCTGTGACTTTGTGCGAGTTAACTGCTCCGTGGATTGCTCTCAATAAGGTCGTTAAGATAATAAGGTTAGTTAATATTTGTAGCTCGAATTAGTGCCTGAAACTAGATAAGTGCTATATATTACAGCTATTACTATAATTAGGTGCTTTTCCAAATACCTTATAAAGTGGGAGGAAAATAAAGTTTATTCTACTTACAAAGAAAAAAAATTATTAAAAAGTTCTTGAATCAGGGTGTCTGTTATCTAATTGTGCTGCTCTATGTTCTTGGTAAAGGCATACATTCTCTGAGGTCTAATTTCTGTATCTTTGAGAAAAGTGTTTCAGAGGGCTCTTAAGGTAGCTATATTTAATCATTTATTTAAAAAATTAAAGAATTAGAATAATTGATGTTTGTGCCTAGTATCAATTTACTACTTTTTTACAATTGAAAAAAAGTTTTTAAAAGTGTATAAAATCAGTATTTAGCTATCCTACCAGAGTGCTATTTTGTGCTCAATTTTCAGTTTCTTTCATAATTATACATTAATAAGACTGAGAGATTTAATATAAAATGTAACCCTCATTAATATAAAGCTTTGAAAAAACAGCCTCAAAGTGATATTCAGTAAACTCTACATTAGTTGTAATAAAAAGTGATAGAGAACCTAAATGTTAGTGATACTCTTAAAATCATAGCAACATTACTGATTAAACACTTCAGATTTGCACATAGACATCCCAGTTAGACTGGCTATAATCAAAAAGACGGTGAATAACAAATATTGGCAAGGGTGTGGACAGAAGGGAACACTTCTACACTGTTGGTGGGACTATAAATTAGTACAACCACTATGGAAAACAGTATGGAGGTTTCTCAAACAACTACAGATAGAGCTTCCCTGTGATCCAGCAATCCCTCTTCTGGGTATACACCCAAAGGAATGGAAATCATCATATCAAAGGGATACCTTCACTCCCATGGTCATTGCAGCTTTGTTTACAATAGCCAAGATATGGAGCCAACCTAAATGTCCATTGATGGATGATTGGATAAGAAAACTGTGGTATATATACATCATGGAATACTATTTTGCCATAAAATAGAATGAAATACTCCCATTTGCAACAACATGGATGAACCTGGAGAAACTTATGTTGAGTGAAATAAACAAAGCACAGAGAGATAAATACCTCATGTGCTCACTCACATGTGGGAGCTAAGAGAGAATGAAGGAAGGAAAGAAAGATCATATTAGTGCATTGGTCTTGCAGAGGTAAAGAACATTCCTTGGGCTAGAAAGTGGAGTGGGGGGGAGTGGTGGAAGGAGATTGGGGATAATTGGGTGGGGGACATAGGGTACTAATGCAATTTGTGCTAATGGGTATGCTAACAGTATGAATCTGGCCCTCACAACATAGGCATGGGGGAGGAGACAATTAGCTTTGTATCTTATGAATATTCATAATAAAAAAAATTTAAGAATTGGGGAATCTTGGTGAAGCATAGTTGAGTTTTTTCTAAGCTTCTGCAACTTTTCTGAAAGCTTAAAATTATTTCAAAATAAAAGTTGCAAAATTTTAAAAAAATGTTGAACATAGGAAAAAAAAGAAATAACCGTCTAGTAGGAATAATATAAGCTGTTGTTAGTAAGGCACCTACAGTCAATTTTCATTACAGTAGTTACATTATATAAACGCACCATGAACACTGAATTAGGGAATACTGAACCATTGCTCCCAGGAGAAATACAAAGTTAGGTTCCTGTGAGCCTCTGGTCACAGCATTCTTGTCAACTAATTGATACATAACCTTGTTTTATGTGTGTTGCTTTTTAAAGACACCTTATTTAGTACATATTTTTATTCGCTGACTTTGAACTTTCAACATTTCTATAGCTCATGTTTGAAAAAAGCATATCTAGTATGTATTTTCTCTGTAAGGCAAATCACCGTCTTCTTACACTTAGCGGCAAAAGCCAGCACTTCTTCATTGCTCTTAGGGACCATTTTAAACAACAAAATCATCAACAAAAAGTATAAAAATGTGGCATTAAATACACCTTGGGGGCCGGCCCCGTGGCACACTTGGAAGAGTGTGGAGCTTGGGAGCACAGCGATGCTCCCGCCACGGGTTCGGATGCTATATAGGGATGGCCGGTGTGCTCACTGGCTGAGCGTGGTGCGGGTGACACCAAGCCAATGGTTGCAATCCCCTTACCGGTCACAAAAAAAGACAAAAATAAATAAATAAATAAGTAAATACACTGTGGAAGGGACACTGGTTTGCAATATGAGAGCTGAAACAAAAGGTAGAGCTCTGCCTTGTTCGACCTCAGCAGCAACATCAGAATGGGCAATTCAAATTTGACAACAACATGCATGCTCATTAATGACTATGTAAGTGCTGCAAGTACTGATTTGGGGGTTACAAATAAATTTTAGCAAGTAGGCTGATTTGCACACCCAGATCAGCAAGTAATGAGAATCAACTACGTTTAATGTCATTCTTCTAGTTGTGACTTCAAAGATACTGTTGTACTTTTGCTTGTTTCTGGCTGTTTTTTGCAAACCCATCCTACATGGTAAGATCTTACCATGACAAGCATGGGATCTCATCCAGAAATTTATTTTGGTTTAACTCTCTGAATTTCAGAGCCTGAAGCTGCCTTCTGAAAAGTAACCGATCTAAGCTTTTGAGCTTCGGCCACCAGAATTTCAACTGCAGCCACATGATGACATCCAGAATGCAGAACCCCTTTATAGTCATTCCATTGATTATATAGAAGGGGTGATTTATATGATTGATACTCATGTAAGCATCCACTCCATAGGTTTCCCCTGCCACTTACACCTCATATTATTTCCTATATAATGCATTTAACCTTTCAGCTTTATCTTATAAACATGGAAAATAAACCAGTTAGACCAGGGCACTCTGTTCATCTTCAGCCTACCACGATGACCTTGATAATTCTTGTGTATTGCTACTAAGAAGGAATAAACACACACACACAGCCTGCATACACACTGAGAATTTCATGGGACCATGAAATTCTATTAAATTGCTATTATGTTGGTAATAATCATTGATTGATGAAGTTTAATAAAAGCCTCTATTCATCAATATTACTTAAAGTAACAGTATAAATTTATGGTTAGATTTGTTTCACAAACAAAACAAAACAAAGCAGAAAACTAGATATTTCCACTAAAAAGGCCTGAAAATAATTGCCAATCTTATAAAAATGATACTTTCAGTGTCAATATAATGGTTTCTAAATTAACATTTTAAAAACAGAGAGATTTGTATATTCTCTTGGGTTAACTTACAGAATCTGAATCCCTCTGTGTTTCATATTTAGCCTATAATCTTGCTGAAATAAAATTTTTGTGTATGGCGTCAAGTAGGAATAATGATATATTGACTTCCCCATGTTGATATTTAGTTGACCCAGCACAATTTAGTGAAAACAACAGTAGTCAACAAGATATGACCAATGAGTCAAATCCACTTTGTATGACTTGTGAGCTAAGAAAAGTTTTTCCATTTTTAAATAGCTGGAAAAATATCAAAAGCAGTACATTTTGTGACATGAAAATTTGTATGACTCAAATTTCAGTGTTCATAAAATTTTATTTGTGGGGTACTGAATAAGCAAGTTGACAATGTCCTTGCTATTCTATGGAAGCTAGCAAGGCTGACATCCCTTTTGCCTACTTCCCTCTTCTCCCTCCCTTTGAGGTCTGACCTTTGATTGAACCCAGGGCCCTGGAAGCTTTGAAAATGAGACGCTTATGCTCTTATTTTGTTGATAAGTAGTTAGCTATGAATCTTCAAGTGCTGTGGCAGCTGAAAATGTTTTGTTCTGTAAATAGCTTGGTATCAGATATAATTAATTTAATCAGTACAATTTTTTATTTTTACTGACTTATAAAAAGGAACCTAAAATAAACTGAGACTCTTTGAAGGTCAGCAGCCTGCAAGGTACTCCTGATCCAATAAAATAAATTGTGTCTTTCTTCATTTCCCACTGTCTCCCCTCAGGGTAGATGACATTTATTGGAACACAATCATGCCCATTTATTGACATATTTTCTTCTGTTGCTTTGGCACTATACAGACAGAGTTCAGTAGTTTCAACAGAAACTGAATGGTCTGCAAAACCTAAAATTTTTATTATTTGGCACCTCATGGACAAAGTCCGCTGATATCATTTCCTTACTGTACTGGAGTGTAACTTTTTACAAAAATCATTTGACCATATATGGTTGAGTATATTTGTGAACTCTAAATGGTATGTAACATGTGCTTATTCTTGCATCAATAGTACACTCAATTAATTACTGTAAATTATCAATATATCTTAATATATGGAAGTGTTGGACATGCCTATTTTAATCTCTTCTTGCCATTTTGTGTTTTTTATGTCAATTTATTATGAATATGTAAAATTTCCTAAAATGTAGCTCCTGGGATTTTATTAGAATTGCATTGAATCTATAGATCAATTTTGGATAAAATGATATATTCATGGTAATGAGAATTCCAACACATAAATATGAAATGTCCTTTTAACTTAGGTTTCTTTTTCAATTTCTCTCAATAATGTTTAATAATTTTGGTGTAGAGATCTTGCATATCTTCCACTGCATGTGTCTACATATTTGATATATTTTTTAATACTATTGTGAGATTATGTTGACAATTTTCTATTTTTGCCATTGCTACTGGAATAGTTTACCTGGTAATTCTTTTAAATTCCCTATGTACACAATATTTCAGCCACAAAGAGTGGTCATTTTCTTTTCTGATTTCAATACTAATAATTTTTATTTTGTTTAGTGTGGAGTATGCATAAAGCAAATGTACTTCACAGGGCCTGGTTTTCCAAGCCTTGCAGTTTCAAATATTGACCTTGCAAAGGACAGGAAATTTTCCCCAGGCTATAGTCTCTGTTGTAAGATAAAGAATTATAATATACCAAGGTTGCTGGCTCCAAGACAGATAGGTTACTGATTGATACGTAAAGATACTGGGAAATTGCTGTAAGCAGAGAACGTTTGCTAAAATCAAGCTTTTGTGGCAAATTGCATTATGGAATGTCACCTTGCTTGTCTTACAGAATGTTACCAGCTTCTATTGTGAAACTTGTTAAACTGTTATTTAGCAAAAACTCCACCTATGTTCTCTTCCTGTAACTTTCTGGTCTGGAGACCTGTAACTTTCTGGTCTGGGAAGAGAACCCCAATTCATGGTTAATTTCCCAAATGGAAGGAATGCCTCTATCTTGAGTGTTCTGGGAGATTAACTCCTTTTCACGGATCTCACTGCTCAGAAGAGATGGGCTTTGAGTAATCTTTGGCAGCTCTGTCACCCAGGGGAAAATTAGTGACAAATCCGTGAGAGGCAAAGCAACAGTTTAGTTGTCTGTTGTTCTGGCAAGTATCTCTAGGACATCAGGGAAATAGTGAATATCCCCTTCTCATTCTGAATATCAAAGCTAAAGTTTTCAATGTTTCAATATTTGGTATTCGTTTTGTTGTAGGGACCATTTATGCATTGAGAAATCTCCTTTGTATTTCTATCTTTTCAGGAGATTTAATAATAATTTGATAATGAGTTTAATATTATTCTCTACCTATTGCTATGTTTATATGAATATTTTCTTTTATATAATACTATTGTAAATTTTGTTTTTAAATATCACATATGCATCCTAAAACCTAAATTAAAAAAATGCAAACCAGGCTTACAAGATAAATAATCAAGTAACTGAGTGCAGAGAGATTCCAACCATTGGTACCTTATAACCCTTATTGTACTACACCTTAAGAATAATCTTTTTAGGAGACTAGAAGATATTTAAAGTTTCAAAACATTCCGATTTTCGGTCTTCCAAAGGGCATATCAGGCTCACATGCCTAGATCCCACTCTTTCTCTTGTGTACCAAAAAATCACTTATGCCTTATTATCTCCTTAATCCCTCAGATTTCTTTGTGAATAGACAGTAGGTAGTTAAAATAAAATAAAATAAGATAAGAACTTGGAGAATCACTACTAATCACTTAATATGGCAAAAATATCAATTTACCTGTCTCAGCCAGTGTTACCTGATTATATAATGTTGGAATAATATAGGGACTTTAAAAATGGTTTATAATATTATATGTCTAGAGGGCCTAGGATCAATATTGTGTTGTCACATTTTCTGTGATGATCCATAAGGGAATTCTATGTACAGATTATTCATGCATTAAAAAGATCATTTTGGCACCTTTTATATGCCCAGAACTCTTTTAATCACTAGGGATACAACAGTGGAAAAACATGACCCACCTCAGGAAGCTTAGAGTCTGGTGATATCATATCCTTACATACCTTATAAGCCAAACCAAAAAACCTCAACTGCACACTTTTAAATTCCAAATCTTAAATATTACCAAACAAAAGTTAAAACAAAACAAAATAAAACTAAAACCCATAATGAAAAACGCAATTGTTTCTGTAGATAAATTCAATTTCAACCAAAGAAATCTTTTGTTTCTCTGAAAAATTTATATTCTCCAAACTTCCATTTCCCCTTTTTTCTCAGTTTCTTAGACTCAAAGGGCTTGGATCAAATGAAAGGAGGATTTATCAACTTATATTCATGAGAAAGCCCAAAGATTTTCTAGATCTCAACGCTATACTGTGGTAGAAAACAGCACATATGTTAATGAATATCAGAGTTTGAAGAAAAGACCAAGAGAACAACAGGCAGTCCTTACTTTGCTTGGCTTCAATATGTACAAACTGTGGTTATTATGATTTAATTATATAATTCAGTCCCCCAACAACACAGTTCAAATTTCAGTTACCAAAGAATATTAGCTGAGTAATTACCTAAAATATAAATTCCTACCAACTCCTCAGTCCACAACCACTATATAAATAGCATATGTCCATTAAAATCTTAATTATGCCAATTTATTCAGAGTTTGTTTGTTATTTTATCAATTACAGACAGCAAAGCATGCAGTTTTGTTGTTTCCTTGTCTTCCAGTGACAATTCATGGGACATGTTATGAAAATAAACAATAAAAGAGAAAATTGGCCTTCAAAAATGAAAGTCTGGCAAAGAAACAAAAAGCAAAAATGCTGAAAGTAAAATTAGAAAAAAAATATAAATGGAGGAATAGAAGAAATATTTGAGCATAGAAATGTGAACATCGCCATCCTTTGAAAGACTCTTGATATGCAGCCAGAGAAACTTAATTAAGATGAACTTAACTGACATAAAAGAAAAGTGATTGTGATAAAAAAGATGGAGATTTTTCAGATGAAGTAATGTTGGCCAAAAACTTAACTTTACGGGAATTTTTGTAGATATTTTACAAAATTGGAAGTGCAAAGGATAAAATCTCGGAAGCTGATCCAAACTTAGAAAAAATATGACATTATGCCAATGCACAGAAAACATGCTCACTCTGTATGGTAAGAAGTAGGCAAGAACTGTTCAAATTACTTCTAAAAGTGCTATAAAACAAACAGAACATTTAATTTTCATTGTTTTTAATGTCTTAAGTGAAAGTGTATTTGTGGTATAATAAAAAGTATATATATTTGGTCTTTGTCCTGGGTTTCTGCTACAGTTTCTTAAAACCTTTGGCATTTCCTGAATAACAGGAGTGCCTTTATTACTCATCAGGAGCCCCTTTCCATCACACCTCAGTTTATGTTAATGTAGTGAGTTAGGATCGGGACTTAGATAATCCCAGGAAAGGGCTGGTGCCAGAAAATCAAGTGATTAGAGGGTTGGAACTTTCAGACCCACCCACCTACCTCTAGGGAGAGGAGAGGAGGCTGGAGATTGAGATGTATAAAAACTCTGGAACAATGAGATTTCAGATTCAGAGAGATTCCGGGTTCGTGAACACACTAAGGTGCTGGGAGGGTGGCACACCCAAAGAGGTCATGGGAAACCCCCTCCCCATACCTTGCACTATGCATCTCTTTCATTTGGCTCTTTCTGAGTTATATCCTTTAAAATAAACTTATTTTATTTTAGGAAAATTTTTCAGAATTGATGAGTACAGATGTACTGATCCCAGAAGTTCAGTGAATCCCAAACAAAATATATACATAGTATATACAAGTAAAGTATTTTACTGTGTTCTCTGAGTTATTCTAGAAAATTATCAAACATGAAGAGCGGGTTGTGAGAACCAGTAAATTTATAGCCAGTCAGAATCACAGTGGCCCCTGGAACTTCTGACTGGAGTCTGAAGTGGGGACAGTGCTGTGAGACTGAGTCCTCAACCTGTGGAGTATGCGCTAACTCTATATAGTTAGTATCAGAATTGAATTGAATCTCTGAACACCCAGTTGATATCAAATAACTTGAGAATTAGTGTCCAAAACAATTAGTATCAGAAGTGGTATCAGGAAAAAAGACACCCCAGTATTAAATAATTATTAGATTTACTTTTTTTTTAGTTCACTACATTTGCAAATAACAGGGAGAGAGTTTGTAATGTTGGACTAAGTTTTTAAGGGTTACTGAACAATAATATGTTTTCCCATTGATTATTAAGATAACTTTGCATGGTTTCAGCTTGCACAGCCACATTTATGTTCTGGCACTACTGTACAAAGCAAAGACTGCTTGTATAAAGTTTGCTTAGGTTATTTATCTGTTTGCTTTTTCTCATTCATAGCAAGACAATAAACGTTAGCCAAAGTACGATTTGGATAAAAACAGAGTATTTAAACAAGAAACAAAAGCAAAATCAGAAACCTCTTAGGAAATGCTTCCTGAGTATTTTATTATTCCAACTGTAATAAACAATGAGGAAGGAAAAGGTCCTTCTCACATTTTTCTAAGAAGTTTAAAATTCCTGGAGCCCCGGACTCTGGTTTTATTCTGAGTTTTATTATCATCAATGAGGAACTTAGCGTTTTATAACTAGTTGAGTTTAGTAAGGAAGTGGCTGAATTATACAGACATGTTCCTTCCAAAACTATGTTAATTTCCAAGAAAAGAACTAATTGCATATATTCAGTGGAACAAACCCAAGACTTGGTTATCACATTGTGCTAAAACAGTTTGAGATCTAGTCAAAATATTTCACCAAGTTTTAGCCAAATTCATTGTTCGTAGACAACTTGAGATATCTTTGTTATGGGGATTAGTTTTCGAGAAATTGCATGGAAACTAAATAGATTAGCATGCATAAATATCCCTCTCACCACTTATCCCTTAACTACTGAAAAGGTGAAGGAGTTAGAAATATTGTACATATGTTTAAATTAACAAAAATTCACATATTATACAGCAGAGATTTTGTTTTTATTCCTCATATCAAGTATGATGCCAGAGCACAGTCAAATAGTCAAAGGTTTCATGAGGTCAATCCACTTCAGAGGACAACAGAATTCAAAGACTTCTTGACATATATTATTCAATGTCCAGTATAAAATAATAAAATAAAATAAAATAATTAGACATGTAAAGGAACAGTAATGGTAGCCTTATAAAGGAGAAAAGTTTGCACAAAGGAAAACTAGAAATGTCCCAGATGTTAAAATTAGCAGAAAAAGTGTTAAATTACTTATAATAAATATGTTCTAAACTGTGGAGGAAAATACAGTTATAAGGAAATAAAACATTGGAAGTCTCAGTAGAAAAATAAACTTAGAAAATGAATATTTTGTAAATGCAAGTTACAATATCTGAAAAAAAATATTCACTACATAGTTGTAGCAGATTGTCTCTGGCAGACGATTGACCAATGAACTTAAAGATATGTGCAAAGAAATTATTGAGCTCAAGACCAAAGAGAATAGAAGTTTGACAAAAAATGAAGAGTCTTATTGTTAAGGAGGACAATATCATCCAGTCTGACATACATGTAATTCAAATACCCCAACAGGAAAAGAAAAAAATGCAGGGAAAAAAGTTAATAATGGTCAAATTTTTTTAGAATTGATGAGTACAGATGTACTGATCCCAGAAGTTCAGTGAATCCCAAACAAAATATATACATAGTATATACAAGTAAAGTATTTTACTGTGTTCTCTGAGTTATTCTAGAAAATTATCAAACATGAAGAGCGGGTTGTGAGAACCAGTAAATTTATAGCCAGTCAGAATCACAGTGGCCCCTGGAACTTCTGACTGGAGTCTGAAGTGGGGACAGTGCTGTGAGACTGAGTCCTCAACCTGTGGAGTATGCGCTAACTCTATATAGTTAGTATCAGAATTGAATTGAATCTCTGAACACCCAGTTGATATCAAATAACTTGAGAATTAGTGTCCAAAACAATTAGTATCAGAAGTGGTATCAGGAAAAAAGACACCCCAGTATTAAATAATTATTAGATTTACTTTTTTTTTAGTTCACTACATTTGCAAATAACAGGGAGAGAGTTTGTAATGTTGGACTAAGTTTTTAAGGGTTACTGAACAATAATATGTTTTCCCATTGATTATTAAGATAACTTTGCATGGTTTCAGCTTGCACAGCCACATTTATGTTCTGGCACAGACACATACACACAAATGAAAATATGAATGATAACTAACTTATCAGAAGCCCTGGAGATAGAAAGTCACTTGAAAAACAGCTTTAAAGAACAAAATGAAAATAGATATCAAAATAGAACTCTATATCACTGAATGTACAATTTTAAAATAAAGATGAAATAAAGGTATTTACAGATAAATAACAATGAAGAATTTGTTGCCAGCTGCCTGAATAGTAGCTTGGTTGTTGTTAACTCTCCTCACCTCTCTGATATTCAACCTTAGACACTTTTTCAATAAATAGTCCAAAGATTCATCTTGCTTGGCAGAAAATACCACCCCCATTCACATAATAGTTCTAACAGAACTACAAATACTGAGTATGAAAGGAAGAAATGTGTGACCCTGAAATAAACTAGGCCAATTGGGAGTACTTTGGCTGATTTGCTTGAAAGATGAGGTTACTGAGATAATGTGTAATGCTTGCTCATTAAGAATGGTAGTAACTGAGCTGTTTAAGGCTCAACCTATCCTGAAGTTTATCTTGCCAACTTTTATGCATTTGGAGATGATAGTGAAGGGTCTCTAAATTTTTTGGAATGTGTTGTAGCTGCTATGAAAAAGCTTCAATCATCTTGAAGATATTTCCTTTATGTCAAGCTCATGGGAAACCTTAGAAGAGTCATTGAATGGTTTGGGGCTCTCACTGCTCTGGAATGGGTTAGAATATTAAAGAAGGTTACCCATTGGAGAATGAGAATACAAACCAAAAGCTAAATTCTTTTTTTTTTTTTTTTTTTTAAAGATGACCGGTAAGGGGATCTTAACCCTTGACTTGGTGTTGTCAGCACCACGCTCAGCCAGTGAGCGAACCGGCCATCCCTATGTGGGATCCGAACCAGGGGCCTTGGTGTTATCAGCACCACACTCTCCTGAGTGAGCCACGGGCCGGCCCCAAAAGCTAAATTCTTGCAGTTAGCCCTACCCCTTAAAAACTGCCTCTTTTATTGAAACTGGAAATTTAGTAGATGTTACCTTGATAACTGAACATTGAATACTGCAGATTAAAGTGCATTCCTCAAAGACTGCCGATGTGTAAGCCAATGCTAAATTGGCCAGAAAATGCAAAATCCATGATCCCAGGCAGAGAACATTGTGACTATATCTGCTAAGTGAAGGAGTTCCCAATCATCATATGGATGGAACTCACCATGATATAGAGAATTTGGTAGACTGAAAGTATTGGAATATTCTGCCACACCACTCAGAAAACTGAATTCACAATCACAGCCTTAATAGCGTGGAGAAACTCTCTCCCTTCATGCCTCCTGATTTCTCCCTCCCTCTCTAACTGTTTGACCTCCCATCAATTTGGTCCTCATTATTTCTGCTTCTTCAGTTTTCCATTGGAGAAGTACTCTTTGTCAATGGATCTTAATTGGGGTAAATTAAAATTCCCTGTCCAATTGATGAACGTGAGGTTCAATCTTGGTCCTTCAGTTTCTATGTCTTAAATTTAGATTCATTTATTTACAAGAATAAATTGTTATACTATTTATACTAAAAACTGTCCTGAGGACATTTTCATTAATTTCTGCTAATTAGATTACATCCTTAGATATCATGCCCTCATTCCCATTCTGTCTTGAATATTTAGCTTTCTTTTTCTTTTTTTTTTTTTTTTGGAAATCTCTAGTCTTCACTTGACCTTTTCTGTGGTTTGTAAAATTAGCCACATTTAGTGTATCTACTTGTAATCAAAGCATACTAACTGAAACAAGATTCTTACCATCATCTTTTTCAATGTAAAACTATTCTTTAATGGCGTAAGCTAGAATAGAATGATGTGTCAGCATCAATTAATCTAATTATTCAAAATTACTCATTCTATGAAATACAGCATAGTCTGTTTCATATAGCTATCAACTTGGCAAAATTGTACAATTTAAGCTAAGTGACACTCCTTACACATCGATTTTTGTCTTTTTCTATCAGCCTATACTCCAACATCTTGAATGTTAAATGGAATACATTGTTTTTATAAAAGCTAATCCATACGATGTTTACACTTGTAAAAAGCATTAAACTGAACTATGAAGTAGCAATGTGTTAGTTATATGCCATAATACTAGTGACATAAAGAAGATATATGATATAGTTTTGGAATTCGAAAGCTCTGGGTTTGACTGATAGCTCACCCATTAATGAACTGCGTAACATTAGACATTGAAATTAGTCTGAGTGTCAAATTTCTCAACTACTAAAATAATTAATACTAGAACAACCCTTGTAGAATTATCTTATGAATCTTGGAAAAATTAAATTAAATTATGTATTTAAAGTACTTACCTTAGTGCCTAGGCAATTATGAATAGACATGAAGTGTTAACTTCTTTTTATGTAGACAGAGCATTTCTCTTTACATCTCAATGTAATATTGTGCAATTAATATCAACTTTATTCACAATAGACATAGAAAATGAAAGCAGCAAGAGGAAGAAGCTAAAAAATGAAACTGAATAGAAAATTACTGAAGAACTGCAGTTGCTTCATGGTCCAATTAGTTTATACCACTTATTAGTATTTGAAATTAATTACAGATCTTCTTAGTGTTTCTCATTTTTCACTAAACCTCTGTTACACCCCGGAAAGACATAATATGGCTAAATCTATAGCTGTCCTCTCAATTTTTTTCTCTTGTTCCAGAGAAAAAATGATTATTAGTAGTCATTAGTGATTTGGGGTATGTATCTGGTGAAATGATGATTACGAAAACCATATGAACCCTAACATTAGTCACCTGGTTGCTAGGAAAGATTCTATATTCATAGATGAAAATTCTTGGGGAAAAAAAGACGGTTAGGTTCTGTCTAGAGCAGATTTTTTTTTTTTTTTTTTTTTTTTGTTTTCCTTGTTAGTTTTATCCAATGATCTGCACATGGAATAAAATAGTTTTGTTCTTATTTTGATTTATTGATGTTATTTTTTAATTTACTACTATATCCATGAAACAA
This sequence comes from Galeopterus variegatus, assembly GCF_000696425.1. Taxonomy (NCBI): domain Eukaryota; kingdom Metazoa; phylum Chordata; class Mammalia; order Dermoptera; family Cynocephalidae; genus Galeopterus; species Galeopterus variegatus. Next base: position 166,658 of record NW_007730731.1, read on the forward strand.
AGGCAAGTTTCTCATAACTACATTTATTTTAGAGGCTCATATGATACCTTGTATATTAGCAAATAATTGTATCAAAAATACTTATTTTTTTGAGGAATATACGAATTTATACTCATAGCATTTACTTTGAAATAAGATGTGTTTTAGTATGAATATTTAAATATCTTTGCTTTCCACTTATGACTCATATAACTAAACATATTTTATAAAACCTAATTTATTTTATATATGTTTTAGAAATAAATATATTACAAAATAAGATGTTTCACAGTTAATTCCTCATGTATGATATATTTGTCAGTTTATTCTGTTTTATATTGAGGCATTTCTAACTAATATAAAAATGCTTTATTATCTTCTCTCTACAAACAGCAAATACAAGCAGAAGGATTAAGCAATTTCCCCAAGGCAAAGAAGGGGGTCAATATCAGCAATCGGATTAAAGCTAAGTATGCTTTGATTCCAAGGACTGGCTTAAGATGATTAAAAATGCCTCTTTCTGTATGACTTCAATAATTAGTTAGAAGTTGGGTCTTTCCACTGAAACCTTAAAAACTGGTGTTTTTCTCATTTTAAGAAACACTAAGAATTCACTAAATATTCCATAAAATCAGGTGAAAAATTTAAAAGATAAGTTAATGGTTTTATGTCTAGATATTTTGTATTCCTCTTTTCTCTTATTTCCATCTTTACTCTATCAATAAATCTTATCTCTATCACCAAGATATAATCAAATTGCATCACTTCACTCCTCTTCCTGGTACCATATTCAGCCAAGCCATACACATCACTTACGTATGAATTCATCACCACTTTTCCCCTCTTAACCAGAATAGACTTTTCAAAAATCACATAAGTTCCAAGCATTTTTGACCTTATAATACTACAATACTTCCCATTGCTATTTGAATACTTCAGATATTTTGCACTTGCTCGCTGTTTGAATCAGGCTTCTTCAGACTTAGGTAACTGGTTCTCTATTAATCCAGTGTCACTCTGAAATGCTCCTATTTACAGTGACTTTCCACAATCAATCAATACCATCAGCATGCTCATTCACTTCCGTCAGATATTCCTGCTTCATTTTTCTCATAACGTTTACCAATATTTGAAATAACTGGTGTATTTGTTTGCCTGTTGATTGCTCCCTCCATGGCAAAGCCAGAAATCAGGAATCACACCTATCTTCTCCACCCCTGCATATCTCTAATGATTAGAAGAGTATCTGAGAGACAGGAAATATCCAAATCTTTTTGATAAAGTTGTAGATATCATGAAAAACACTAGGATAATATATTTGTTGTGCATACAGACTTGTCTCCTACGATGAATGATAATCTCACATTTATTTATAGTATACCATCTTTTAATGTTTGTCATTTTAAAAATTGAATGTTCTATTAGAGAAATGAAGGAGAAAAAAATCATACCACTAGGAAAAATAAATAGGCATATATACATAAATATATTTTAGAAAGTGTCAGAACTGATAAACATGCATATTTAAATAATGAAAAAGATAAGTTATCTATAACTCTGCTATTGTGAACACATTTATATTCCAAACATTGTTTTTGAATTTTGACATATAGAAAAGAGACTTAAAAAAAAAAAGGTATAAAGGAAGCCAGACCATATATATTGAGAAAGGACTCCATTTTCTGTTTTCAAGGACATTGTCACACTATAGAAATCTCTTCTCTGTCTTTGGTAATTATTTGTGCAACAGATGAATACTGGATGCAAACTGTATTACAAATAACTTCTGTGGTTTGAAAAGATGACCTTTGAGGTTTTCCCACCCCTAACATTGTAAAGTCAATCTTGATTCAGAAATGTAGGGTTATAGGCAATTTTTAACACATTCTACCTTTGATGCAAGCATGCAGTGGGAAGAAACATATTTTTGTAATTATAAAATAACGATAGCAAGAATGCATCAAGGGAACTGTGTCTCAGTTGAACTGAAAACTTTATTTTTATTATTTTATAGAAAGAACATTTAAGCAGAGGTATTTATTTTCAAAGGACATAAACGAAGTCTGTGACAGGCATAGCAAAGAAAGTACAAATATTAATAACTATCTGTATGTTATTATTTTAAAAATTCTGATTTGTTTTTCAAAAATTGAGCAGAGAGAATAAGTATATTAGATTTTAGAGAAATATCTCAATTTCCTTAGCCCTTACCAGGCAAAATTGTGCTTATAATCAGATATTTATACTAGTAGCTCCTTTTTAGTTCCCTTGTATAACAATAATTTTCCTTACAGAAGATAAATCTCAGTGTTTTAAGTTATAAGAATTTCCAGTTATGGTAGGTTCCTTGTAAAGAACATGGCACATGTCTTTGTAAGCCTTCCTTTTTCTTGAGAAAAGTCCATGGAAGTCTGCTCTGAGTTAGCGCATATGTGAGCACTTCCTATTTCATGTTCCTTCCCTTAATGCAACAAGACCACTAGAGTTATGTGCTATGGAGATGTGCTGATGAGGCCATTAGATGTGATTTTGGATTTCTCCTCTTACATCATATGCAAAATAATCCAGTGGACATTCATATAAACCTCCATACAAATTAAGGAAGAGTAAGGATTGCTTTATAATTTTTAATCATTTCTATTAATCACAATTCATTGAGCACCTTACTCGGTGTGTAAGAGAATAAAACAGCAATAATGAAAACAACAAAATAAGGTATGTATTTGACCTCATGTAATTCACACAAGAAAAGGAGATAACGTTATCTAGCAATTGATGCTAATAAACTGGTAATAATTAGAATATTTCATGTGCTAGATTCAGAGGAACTCAAATACGACCTAGAATGAAGTACAGCTCACATAAAAAAGATGAAAAGCTATATGCTTAAAGGTGTGTAACAACCTGTGTCATAGGGATCGAAACAGAGCTTAGCATATATGCGATAATAATGGGAGACATTACAGTTCAGAAAGTAAAAAGGACCCAGATTTTGAAGACTACAAAGTGATTTACCTAGTGGTTTACTGAATAAGTTAGTATTAGTAGATTTTAAACTATTATATAATTTGCAAATAAATGTATGTGTAGACTTTTTAAACAGCTGTCAATATTTATATCTATCAACAGGAAGAATACTTAGTGTTATTTTTGCTGATTTGGTAGGTTTTCAATCCTCCTTTGCTCTCTCCCTCAGCACTTATTCACAGATACTAAAATTTCTCTCAATACATGTGGCTTTTCTATGCAATAAGATTACAAACTCCTTTAGAACAAAGCTCTTGCACCATGCCTTGTATTGTAACTGGAGCCAACATACATCTAACAAGTGAAATGCTTTATAGTTTTCCCAAATACTTATGCTTTCTTTTATAGAAAAACAGTTTTGGAAATATTTAAGATAGCAGTTATGACTTAGTTATTGTCTAGATTAATCAAGTATTCATTATTCTGAGACATCTAGCTAATGTTTTTTTTTACTAAATAAAACAATATAATATGACAATATGGAAAATTTTTAGTTATGCTTTTCAATTGCTAATTAAGTTCTTAAAAACCATTATTCTAAACCGAATATTAATAATAAAGTGTTAGAATCAAAGAAAATTTTTCTAGTCTATAAAATCATGTTTCCATAAGGAAAAAAAAAGATTTCCAATGTTCTTTCATTCTTATGTATCCAACGAAGATATTGATTTGCTTTCCTTTTGTATTTTAGAAGATGTTTAGTGATAATAAACAATTTAATGAGTAATTTTGAAATATCAAGAGGAAATATGTATCACGGAGAGCCTGAGGCTTATTTTTTACCTTAAAAAATGTAAAGTTAACGTGATGTTTTTAAAAAGATAATCTAAATAATTTCTTAGTTCATCATTACCAAAGGATTGTTTAAAACCTACTGGGGAGTTTTAAAATCAAATAAGTTCTTTTAGTAATTACATATTTTTTTTCCTAAATGTTTCTTATCTTTTTTGTCATCCGTTTCTAAAATATTTTAAATTAAGTCATCTTTCTGGATTTTTGAATATCTGTTTATATTTCCAACTTTGCATCAAGTGGATTCAGCATGAAAAGGACAGTGGCCAATTTGGAAAAATAAATTTTTCCACTGAAAAAAACACAGACAAAATTGATGTTATTTGTCCTATCAGTCACAAAATAACTATGATTCTCTAGATGGAAACAAATATAAAAGAAACATTTATTTTATATTATGTTTTCAAGGCATTATTCTAAGCACTTTACATATATTTTCTCATTAAATTTTCACAGAAAGCTTGTAAATTTGGAATTATATTACACATTACAGATGATGAAATTGAGTTTTAGATGGTAAATGACTTGTCCAAAACTAAAATGTAAACTCATTAGATTTTCTGGCTCCATGGCCGCTATTTTTACCCTGAGAGCTTCCTGGCTTTTCTGTATTAACAGTCACAAAAGGAAGACATTTATGAAACTCCCAGCAAAAAATAGGTAATACATCAGACTTTTTAGTAACTAGTAAGAAGACATCCATTCAGAAAATGAATGGCAAAATCTCTCCCAGGTCCAAAATTAAGATCTGTCTAGATGAGTGCTTCTCCTAGAGGGTTCAAGATCATAGGAAAAGATTGTCTGAGTTCTGTTCAGAATGGGTGATATTAAGCATCAAAGAACTAGACAAATAATAATTTGAAATATACAAAATATTAAATGGAATGCTAGAGTGAGCTTTAAGTCTGACTACTGTTAGTCAAGAAGAAACCAAGTGAAGCAGTTGGTCATGGTCCCATTTAAACAATTAAGAATAATGGTCAGACACCAGATTTAAGGAAGCAAGACAGTTTGAGGAGAAAGAGCTTCAGTAACAACCAAATAACAACAGCAAAAGATTGAGGAATGTCAAGAAAATTTATTAGAATGGAATTTAAGGTACAAAGGAAAATGTTTTACAGGAAATGAGGAGTTGTAAAAGGCACATATAAACAGATCCCAATGTGGGTAAAGCCTCATGTTCCTTGTTAAAAGCTTTTGATTTGTTTCAGTATGAAAATGGCACCCTACAACTTCATATTTCTTACGATTCAGTTACTTCAAAATTTCAAATGCACCATACATTTCATTGTGAGTTATGATGCATACAGCTACAATTTACAAATCATAGGTGTCCAGCTCAATGAATATTAGGCTCATGTAACTACCACCCTGGTTAACAATTGGAATAATACAATCTAGAAAATCCCCATTAATCCTCTTCAATTATCCAAATTAACCGTAATTCATATTTCAAAAAATAAAATCTGGTCTCATCATTTTTTTTTAACAATTTGTATCAATGAAAGCATTATGTGAAAGGTTTACATCTGGTTTCTTTTCTCGATATTGTGTTTATAAGATACATATATGTTGTTGATGGCAGCTCAAGGTCATTTGCTTTCATTGCTATAGCATTTCATTGTATAGAGATATGACATTTTTTTTAATATTGATGCATATTTATTTGAGTTGTTTCCAAATTATCTATTACAGATACTCCTCATGTACAAATATTTGACTTTACTTCTTGTTGTACATAAGCATGTGTATCTCAAGGTTATGTTACCATTAATTAAAATATTATGTCAATTTGTTTGTCTGGTGTGTACTCAAAATTGAACATAATAAGTTACATATATTAGAACAAACAAGAAGCAATGCTGCATTCTTTTCAATAAATAATATCTAGTTCACCAAATGCAAGTTTTTAAATGACTCTTTTTGTATAATTTTGTTGTACTCAAATTATTGTGAATAATGCTGAAATGAACATGAGTGCATGCAGATTTTTCACTGAGATTCCAATTTCAATTATTGTAAATATATACCAAGAAGTGGGAATGTTGGATCACATGATATTTCTATTTTTGATTTTTTTTTTTTTTTGAGGAGCCTTCATACTGTTGTCTACAGCTGCTGCATTTTACATTTCTACCAACAGCATACGAGAGTTCCAATTTCTCCACATATTCACCTATATTTGTTACCGTTTGTTTGTTTTATATAATTGCCATCTTAATAGGAGTGAATTGATATTTCATTATAGTTTGGTGTAAATTTCCCTTATAATTAGTGGTGTTAAACATATTTTCATATACCCATTGGCCATTTGCATATCTTCTTTGAAGAATTATCTGCTAAAGTCCTTTGTCTGTTTTTTAGCGGGGTTATTTGTTCATTTCTGTCAAGTTGTAGGAGTTTCTTATGTATTTTGGAAATTAACCTCTTATCAGATAAATGGTTTGCAAATATTTTCTTCCAATCCATGTTACTGCAAATGGCAGAACTTCATTCTTTTTTATGGCTGAGTAGTATTCCATTGTGTATATATATCACATTTTCCTGATCCTGTCATCCATCCATCGATGGACACTTAGGTTGTCCACTCCTTTCCTGAAACTGGTAATTTGTGTCTTCTCACTTTTTTTCTTAGCACAGTTAGAGGTTTATTGATTCTATTGATCTTTTGAAAGCACCAGTTTTTGGTTTAGTTGATTTTTAATTTCCTGTTTTCTATTTTCCTGATTTCTGCTTTAATTTTCTCTTTATCATTTTGAAATTAATTTGCTCATTATTTTTCCCATTTTCTTAAGCTGGAAGCTTACATTATTAATTTTAGATCTTTCTTCTTTTCTAATATTTGCATTCAATGCTTTAAATTTCTTTCTATGCTTTCTATGTACTGCTCTCACTGTATCCCACACATTCTTAAGTTGCATTTTCATTTTCTATTAGTTCAATGTATTTTTAAACTTCTTTTCAGACTTCTTTCTTTATCCAATTGTTATTTAGAAGTGTGTTGCCTAATCTCCAAGTATTTTGCGGTTTTTCAGATGCTTTTCAGTTGTTGATTTCTAAATTCATTCCATTGTGATCTGAGAGAATATACTGTAGGGTTTCTATTGTTTAAACTTCTTAAGGTGTGTTTGATGGCACAGAATTTGATCTATCTTCATGAATGTTTCATGTAAACTCAAAAAGAATGTGTATTCTACTGTTGTTGAATGAAATAGTCTGTAGATGTAAAAGATATCCAGTTGATTGATGGTGCTGCTGAGTTTCTTCATCCCTTTACTTTTAATTTATAACTATTTTATATATAAGTGGGTTTATTGTAGACAGACATACCTGGCCATTGTTTTCTCATTCACTCTGGCAATCTCTCTTTTAACTGGCATATTTAGACCACTGATGCTTAAAGTGATTATTAATGTAGTTGGAATAATATTCAGCATATTTGTTAATATATTCTATTTGTTACCTTTGTTCTTTGTTCTTATTTTTGTCTTCCACTCTCTTTCTGCCTTTGGTGGTTTCAATTGAGCATCTTATATGATTCAATTTTTTTTCCTCTCACTGTAAATTTTTTTAAACTTTTTTTAATGGCTGCTGTAGAGTTTGCAATATATATTTATAAGTAATCCAAGTCCACTTTAAAACAATACTGCACAGCTGGACAGGTAGCACAAGTATCTTATAATAACAAAGTATCCCAAATTCTTCCCTCTTGTCCCTCATATCATTGCTGTCATTCATTTCACTTTCCTTAAGCATATACAGAAAGACATAAATATACACAATTGAATACCTTGTTGCAAATATTTTGAAGAAATGATCATCTGTGAAATTAATTAGGAATAGGGAAAATAAAACTTTTATTTGAATCTTTATGATTCCTCTTCTAATGATCTAACTTCTTTATGTAGATTTGAGTTCTGACCTATATCACATTCTTTCTCTCTGAAGAACTTTTTTCTACATTTCTAGCAAGGCAGGTTTACAAGTAAAAAATTTCCTTGATTTTTGCTTATTTGAGAAAGACTTTACTTTTCTTTCATTTTTGAAGGATAATTTTTTTCAGGGTACAGAAATCTAGGTTGGCGGGGGGGTGATTGTTTTTTGTTTCCTTTACTATGTTTTTTTTTCAATGTTTTAAGATTTCACTTCATTTTCTTCTTTCTTGAATGGTTTCTAGGAAGTTGGATGTAATTTTTATCTTAGCACCCCTATATGTAAGATATTTTATTTTCCTCTCTGAATCCTTTTAAGGTTTTTAAAAAATTTACTTTATTAATTATTTTTTTAATTAAAACATCTTAATTGCACATAATTATGGGTGACAGAATTATATATATATATATATATATATATATATATATATAT
>NW_007730731.1:175056-180381 GCF_000696425.1 Galeopterus variegatus
ATATATATTTTTTGTCCTTTTTTTTTTTGAGACCGGCCACACTGCGCTTAGCCAGTGAGCGCTGTGAGCGCGCCGGTCATCCCTATATAGGATCCGAACCCAAGGCAGGAGCGCTGCTGTGCTCCCAGCGCTGCACTCTCCCAAGTGCGCCACGGGCTCGGCCCAGAATTATATTTTAATACATGGATACAAATGTGTGATGATCTATTCAGATAATTAGCATATTCATTATTGCATAACAATCACTCTGTGATGTGTGCATTTGATATCCTCTCTTCTAGTCATTTGGTAGCATGCAGTAAATCAAGGTTAATTATAGATTCCTGGGTCAATCGTAAACCAGTAGGACTTATTTTTCCTATTTAGCTGTAATTTTGTGTCCATTGACCAGCCTCTCATTATCCACTCTCCTCCCTCCCCTTTCCCACTTCTAGAAGCCACAATTCTACTCTCTCTTTTTAACACTTCAAATTATTATTATTGTTAATTTGTTTTTGTTTTGTTTTGTTTTGTTCTCCTTTTTAGCTCCTGCATATGAGTGAGAACATGTGGTATTTCTTTTTCTGTGCCTGGCTTATTTCACTTTACATAATTTTCTCCAAGCTCATCCATCTTGCTGCAAATGAGAGAATTTCTTTTTTTATGGCTCGGTAGTATTCCACTGTGTACAGGTACCACATATTCTTTATTTAATCATCCATTGATGGATGTTTAGGTTGGTTCCATCTCTGGCTACTTTGAACAGATCTGTGATAAACATAGGAGTGCAGGTATCCCTTTGACATGATGATTTCCATTCCTTTTGGTATGTATCCAGTAGTGGGATTGCTGAGTCATATGGTAGTTCTACCTGTAGTTGTTTGAGAAATCACTATACTGTTTTCCAAAATGGCTGTACTAATTTACAATCCCACCAACAAGGTATAAAAGTTCCCCTTTTCCACATTCTCATCAGTTTTTGTTATTTTCTGTCTTTTTAATAAAAGCCAGTCTAACTGGGACGAGATTATGCCACAATATAGTTTTGATTTGTATCTCCCAGATGATTACTGATGTGGAGCATTTTTGCATGTACCTATTGGTCATTTGTCTGTCTTCTTTCAAGAAATGTCTATTCAGCTCCTTTGTCCATTTTTCAACTGGTTTATTGGCTTTTTTACCTACAAGTTGTTTGAGTTCCTTGTGTATTCTAGATATTAGCTCCTTGTCAGATGTATGTTTTGCAAATATTTTCTTCCATTATGTAGGTTTTTCCTTCACTGTGTTGATTATTTCCTTTGCTGTACATAAACTTTTTAGTTTGATAAAATCCCACTTGCTTATGCTTGATTTTGTTACCTGTGCTTTTGAGGACTTATTCGTAAAATCTTTGCCTACTTCTATGTCCTGGAGTTTTAATGTTTCAGGTCTTACATTTAAGTTGATTTTTTTTTAGTTGATTTTTGTATGCAGTGAGAGAGAGTGATCTAGTTTCATTCTTCTACACATAGATATCCAGTTTTCCCCACACCATTTATTGAAGAAGATATATTTTCCCCAATATTTGTTTCTAGTGCATTTGTCAAAGATCAATTGGCTGTTAAGTACATATGTTTATTTCAGGGTTTTCTATTCTGTTCCATTGGTCTGAGTGTCTGTTTTTTATGCCAGTGCCATATGATTTCAGTTAGGGTAGCTTTGTACTATATTTTGAAGTGAGGTAGTATAATGCCTTTTGCTTTACTCTTTTACTCAGAATTACTTTGGATATTCAAAGTCTTTTGTCCTTCTGTATGAATGTTAGGATTGCTTTTTCTATATCTGTGAAGAATGTCATTGGTATTTTGAAATGGATTGCATTGAATCTGTAGATATATTTAGGTATTATGGACATTTCACAACATTAATTCTACCAGTCCATGAGTGTGAAATGTCTTTCCATTTTTTTATGTCCTCTTTAATTTCTTTCATCAGTGTTTTGTAGATTTCATTGTAGAGATCTTTAACTTTCTTTGCTTATTTGATTATTAAGTATTTTTTTTGGTAGCTATTGCAAATGGGCTTACTTTCTTGATTTATTTTTCTGCTAGTTCATTGTTGGTTTACAGAAACATTATTGACTTTTGTATATTGATTTTATATCCTGCTACTTTGCTAAAATCACTTATCAGTTCTAAGAGCTTTTTGTGGAGTCTTTAGGTTTTTCTATATATAAGATTATGTCATATGCAAACAGGGACAATTTGACTTTCTCTATTCCGATTTGGATGCCCTTGAATTCCTTTCTTTTGCCTAATAGCTCTGGCTAGAACTTCCAGTAAATAGTAAATAAGATTTGTGAGACTGGGCATCCTTGTCTTGTTCCAGTTCTTAGAGGAAAAGTTTTCAACTTTTCCCTATCAGGATGGTGCTACCTGTGTGTTTGTCATATATGGCTTTAATTGTGCTGAGATACTTTCTTAGTATACTTAATTTGTTGAGAGTTTTTAATCATGAAGTCATGTTGAATTTTATCAGATGCTTTTTCTGCTTCTATTGAGATGATTACTATGCATTGGATGTCTCCCCAAAGCTTATTGAGACTTAGCCCCACCATGACAGTGTTAAGAGTGTGGAAAATCCTATTGTGGTAATTAAAATGTGGGACATTGAAGAGGTAGATTATGAGTACCATGCCCTAGTAAATGGATTAATTCACTGATGGTTTAATGTTGTTCATAAGCATAATTCTTATGGCTTTTAAAAGGACAGTGAATGAAAAGTTCTCTCTCTCTCTGCTTCTGACATCTACCATGTGACAACATGTGTTACTTTCATAACCCACCAAACACTACCCTCACCAGATGTGTTTCCTGGACTTTGGACTTCCCAGTTTCTGAGACTGTAAGCTGTAAATATTGTTTCTTTACAAATTGTACACTGTTAGGTGTTTCTATTTTAAGCAACAGAAATGGACTAATACAATAATCATATGTTTTTTGTCTTTCAATATATTGATATGGTGTATCACATTTATTGATTTGCATATATTGAACCATCCTTATGTCCCTGGGATAAATCCCTCTTGGTCATAGTGTGCAATCTTATCTTTGCTGTTGGATTCTGTTTGCTACTACTTTGTTGAGAATTGGTATTAAATCTTCTTTAAAGTTTGGTAGAATTCAGAAGTGAAGCCATTTGATCCTGAGCTTTTCTTTGTTTGGAGACTATTACTGGTTCAATTTCATTGATTGTTATTGGTCTGTTCAGGTTTCAAATTCTTGGTTCAGTCTTGGTAGGTTGCATATGTCCAGAAATATTTACCCATTTCCTTTAGTTTTTCAAATTTGTTGGCATAAAGTTGTTCGTAATAGTCTCTAGTGATTGCTTGTAATTCTATGTAACCAGTTGTAATATCTTCTTTCTTATTTATGATTTTTGTTATTTGGATCTTCTTTTAGTGGTTAGTCTAACTAATGGTTTGCCACTTTTGTTTATCTTCTTAAACAAATAATATTTTGTCTCATCAATCTTTTGTATCATTTTGGGGTCTCCATTTCATTTAGTTCAGCTATCACCTTGGTTGTTTCTTTACATGTACTAATTTTGGAGTTGGATTGTTCTTCATTTTCTCATTCCTTGAGGTGTAACATGAGGTTTTAATTTTGGATCTGTGTTAGTCTGTTTTGGTGCTTGTAATAAAATATCTGAAACTGAGTGGTTTATAAAGAAAACAAAGTTTATTGCTTACAGTTTCTGAGGCTGTGAAGTCCAAAATCCATCTGGTGATGGCAATAGTCACCCAGGGGTCTCACATTGCAAGATAGTGGAAGCAGAGAGAGCAGAGAGAGAGAAAGACAGACACTTCTCTTCTTTTAAAGCCCTCAGAACCATGTCCCTGACCACCATTTTTAATCCATTAACTACTGCATTGTCCTACAATCCAATCACCTCTTCAAGGCTCCAACTTTCAATTACCGTAGTAGGATTTCCCACCCTCTTAACAGTCACAGTGGGGGATAAGTTTCTAATACATAAAACTTGGAAGACAATTTAAGCCTCAGTGAGTTTTGGGGGGACATAATTCAATCCACTACAGGATCTTTCAAATATTTTCATGTAAGCACTTATTGCAATAATTTTCCTTCTTAGCATTGCTTTTACAGTATCCCATAGGTTTTGGTATGTTGTGCCTATAATTCATTTTTTACAAGGAATTTTTTGGTTTCATACTTTATTTTTTCTTCTACCATTTGTTGTTCATGAGCATGTTGCTTTATTTCCATGTGCCTGTGAAGTTTCAAAAATTTCACTTGTTATTGATATCTAGTTTTATTCCATTGTTGTCTGAAAAAGTACTTGATATGATTTCAATGTTTTTAAATATATTAAAAGTTGACTTGTGGCCTAACATGTGGTATATCCTGAAGAATGATCCTGTGGTGATGAGAAGAATGTTATTGGATGAAAGGTTCCATAAATTTCATTCAAGTACAATTTATCTAAAGTGCAGTTTAAATCCAATATTTTCTATTAATTTTTTTTATATAGATAATCTGTTTGATGCTGATACAGTGGTTTGAATTCCCCAACTGTTATTGTATTGAAGTCTATCTCTCCCTTTACATCCAATGACATTTACTTTATGTTTTGGTTGTACCAATATTGTGTGCATATATATGCATGATTGTTGTATCTTCTTGATGAATTAATTCCTTTATCATTATGTAATGTCCTTCTTTATTGCTTTTTATACTTTTTGGTTTAAATTCTATTTTGCCTGATATGGGTATAGTTACTCCTGCTCATTTTTGATTTCCAGTTGTGTGGAATATCTTTCTCCATCCCTTCACCATCAGTCTGTGTGTGTCTTTACTGGTGAAATGAATATCTTGCAGGCAGCATATATTTGAGTCTAATTTTTTAATCCATTCAGCCAGTCTATTTTTTTCTTCAAGTGGGGGATTTAAACTATTTTTATTCAGTGCTGTTATTGAAAGGTATTGCCTTATTCCTGCCATTTTATTAATTTTCTTATGGTTGCTTTAAATTTCTTTTATTCCTTTCTCTCCCTTTTATTGTTTGTCTTTGCTGTTTGGTGATTTTTAAGTGGTGATAAGATATAGATTCTTTCTCATTTGTGTATGTGTTCTACTAGTGGGTTTTATTCTTTCTCATGTGGTCATGATGGTAGTTATCACTCTTTCATTCTACATGTAGGATGTTTTTGAGGATTTCTTGTAGGGTTGGACCTATGGTGGTTAATTCCAACAGTTTTTGTTTGCCTAGAAAATACAGTGTTCCTTCATTTATGAAGGATAGTTTTGCTGGGTATAGTATTCTGGGCTAGCAGGGTTTTTTTTTTTT
>NW_007730731.1:180917-183132 GCF_000696425.1 Galeopterus variegatus
CATTTATGAAGGATAGTTTTGCTGGGTATAGTATTCTGGGCTAGCAGGGTTTTTTTTTTTTGGTTTTTGTTTGTTTGTTTGTTTGTTTTTTGTTGGTTTTCAGTGCTTAAATCATGACACTCTTTCCTGGCATGTAAGGTTTCTGTTGGGAAGCCTGCTGTTGGTCTGATGGTAATCCCTTCATAGGTGACTTGATGCTTTTCTCTTGCTGTTTTTTCTTTTTTCTTTTTATCATTTTTACCGACCGGTAATGGGATCGCAACCCTCGGTGTCGCGCCCGTACCGGGGACCGGCAACGGGATCGCAACCCTTGGTGTTGCGCCCACACCGCGCTCAGCCAGTGAGCAGGAACCGGTCTCAACATGGGATCTGAACCCTCGGCGGGAGCGCCACCACGCTCCCAAGCGGCGCACTCTCCAGTGCGCCACCGGGCCAGCCCTTCTCTTGCTGTTTTTAGGAGTTTTTATTTGTCTTTGATTTTTGACAGTTTGATTGCAATGTGTCTTGGGAGGACCTTTATGAGTTGAATTGTCTTGGCATCTTTGAGCCTCTAAGCTCTGGGAAACCATATCTCGCCCAATACATAGAATTTTTCAGCTATTATTTAATTAAAAAGGCTTTCAATTTTCCTTTTCTTCCCCTTCTGATACACCCATAATATGGATGTTTGCATGCTTAAGGTTGTCCTAGAGATCTCATATGTTTCTTCATTTTAAAAAAAATGTTTTTTTCTCTTCCTTTTAGTTCAACTAGGTTTATTCAAAAAGCCTGTCTTCAAGTACAGAAATTCTTTCTTAGTCTGGTTCTAGCCTGTTGCCTAAGTTCTCGGTCGTATTTTATCAGTTGTATTTATATGTCATTGAATGAATTCTTCAGTTTCAGGATTTCTGTTTGGTTCTTTTTAATTATAAATATCTCTGCTGAATTTTTCATTGATGCCTGTATTGTTTTTTTTTTTTTTTTTCTGACTTCATTGTCATTTCTATCTATATTTTATTGCATGTTGAGTATCTTTAAGATTACTGTTTGGAATCCCTTTTCAGGCATTTCACCAGTTGCCTGTTGTTTGGGGTCCGAAACTAGAGAATTATTGTCTTCCTTTGGGGTGTCTTTTTCCCTTTTTTTTTTTTTTTTTTTTTATGCTTCTTGTATCTCTGCATTGTTTTCTGGGCATTTTGCGGTACAGTCACTTCTAATTTTTGAAGTAGTTTTTGAAGGAAGTTACTCTTACCTGTAGAAGTGTTCTATATTGACAATCAGTTTGAGCATTTTAGGTTTGGTTTTGGGTGATTGTGGTAGTGTAGGCTTCATTGGACTTCTTCAACTGTATTCAGTCTTGGAATTGTTTGTGGATGCTTTCCTGGTGTAGACGGTGGGGCTCTCAGAAGTGTCTTCTTGGGTTCGTTGACACTGAGCAGAGTTTTTGCCACTGTGAGAAGGGCCTTGAGTACCTTGGGTGTGTTTTGGTGCATTCAGTGCTTCCTAAGCTGAGGTGAGCAACTCCATGCAGAGTCATTGAGGTCACCATTGGGGTTTTAATTTTGGGGTAGCTCTTGTGGCAATGAGCTGTTCCTTCACTAACATGAGTGGAGTTGCTGTGACTGAGCAGACTGAGTGCCTGGGTGAGGTGGGTGGGCTCTCCTGAGCTTCTCCATTAAAGTATGTGGATCTAGGCAAGTTTACCAGAGATACAGGACTGTGTGCACCATGGAGGCAATGACTCACTCCCTACATCTTCTCTGCTATGTGGGCTTGCTGATTTGGGCAGTTCTCTAAGTTCTCAGGGGAAGGTTGGTATGGATCTAGGCAAGTGCAACAGAGATGAACATAGTTGCATGCACCTGGGAGGCACTTGCACCTCTCTGCTGAAGTAAGACATTCCAGTGGAGTTGTTGAGTTAAGCGGGTGTATTAGTCTGTTTCTGTGTTGCTATAACAGAATACATGAGACTGGGTAATTTATAAAGAACAGAGGTTTATTTGGCTTATGATTCTGGGACAGCTGCATCTGGCATGGGCCTCAGGCTTTTTCTACTCATGGCAGAAAGTGGTAGGCAGCCAGTGGGTACAAGCAGATCACATGGAGAAAGCAAGCAAGAGAGCAAGAGAGGGGAGGTGCTAGGGTCCTATAAACAACCAGCTCTCAAGGGAACTAATATGTTGGTTCCTCGCCACCGGGGACCAACAACACAGGGCGGGAAGGGACCCCGGACCAG
>NW_007730732.1:0-499 GCF_000696425.1 Galeopterus variegatus
TGGGTTTATTATATATGGCTTTGATTATGTTGAGATACTTTCCATTTATACCTAATTTATAGAGGGTCTTTGTCATGAATGAGTGTTGGATTTTATCAGATGCTCTTTCGGCATCAAGAGAGATGATCATATGGTCCTTGTGTTTGATTTTATTAATATGATGGATCACATTTATTGATTTGTGTATGTGGAACCAGCCTTTCATCCCTGGGATGAATCCCACTTGATCGTGGTGAATGATCTTACATATGTGTTGTATTCTGTGCTAATATTTTATTGAGGATTTTTGCATCTATATTCATCAAGGATATCGGCCTGTAGTTTTCTTTCTTGGTATATCTTTACCTGGTTTTGGTATCAGGATTATGTTTGCTTCATAGAATGAGTTTGGAAGCTTTGCGTCTGTTTCAATCATTTGGAATAGTTTGTAAAGAATCAGTGTCATTTCCTCTTTGAATGTGTGGTAAAATTCTGCTGTGAATCCATCTGGTCCTGGGCT
>NW_007730732.1:3931-90905 GCF_000696425.1 Galeopterus variegatus
TGGGTGAGGTGGGTTTCTTGTAGGCAGCATATAGTTGGGTCCATCTTTCTTATCCAGTCAGTCAATCTGTATTTTTTGATTGGGGAATTTAAACCCTTTACGTTAAGAGTTGTTATTGAGAGGTGTTGATCTATTCCTAGCATTTTATTGGTTGCTTAGTTGTCTTAGGTGTATTTCGTTCCTTGCTTTCTGTTTTGCTGTTTGTTTTCTGTGTTTGTTGGTTCCTTAGGTTGCTGCTAGTGATTTTGTTCATTTGTTTTCTTTTCATGATTGTCATTTTTATTATAGTAGTGGGTTTTTATTTTACTTGGATTGTTATGGCAGTGGTAGTTATCTTCCAGGATCCAATCCCAGTACTCCCTTGAGAATTACTTGTAAGGGTGGTCGTGTGGTGATGAACTCCCGCAGTTTTTGCTTGTCTGAGAAATATACTATTTGCCCTTCATTTCGGAAGGACAGCCTTGCAGGGTAGAGTATTCTTGGCTGACAATCTTTGTCTTTTAGTATTTTGAATATATCATCCCATTCCCTTCTAGCCTTTAGGGTTTGTGTTGAGAAGTCTGACGTTAACCTGATTGGAGCCCCCTTATAGGTGATTTGACGCTTCTCTCTTGCAGCTTTCAAGATTCTCTCTTTGTCCTTGAGTTTAGTCATTTTGACTATAATATGCCTTGGTGAAGCCCTTTTTGGGTTGAATACGTTTGGAGATCATTGAGCTTCTTGGATCTGTAGATCTGTGATTTTTCTTATGTCTGGGAAGTTTTCTGCCACTATTTTGCTGAATATGTTTTCAATACAATCACTTTTTTCCTCCCCTTCTGAAATACCCATGATTCAGATATTTGAGCGCTTAAGGTTGTCTAATATCTCTCTCTGATTTTCTTCGATAACTTTGATACTTTTTTCTTTTTTCTTGTCTGCTTGTATTATTCCAAAGAGCCCATCTTCAAGAACCGAGGTTCTCTCTTCAACTTCCGTTATCCTGCTAGTTAAACTCTCCAATGTGTTTTTTATTTCGCTGAATAACTTCTTCAGTTCAGCAAGTTCTGCTACATTTTTTTTTATGACAATGATTTCCTTGTACATTTCCTCTTTCAGCTCCTGTATGTTTTTCCTGGTTTCATCATGCTGTCTAGCTGTGTTTTCTTGTATCTCATTCAGTCTCTTTAGGATTAACACTCGAAATTCCCTGTCATTCATTTCGAGGGCTTCTTGTTCTATGGGATCTAGAGTTTGAGATTTATTAACTTTTGGTGGTGTATGGTGTACTTTCTTGGTTTTTTGCATTTCTGGTAACTCTTTTTGGGTGTTTGTTCATTTTGGCAGGGAGTTTCACTTGGGTCTTGGACCTCTGTGTAAAGTCTCCTCTCTGGTCAGTTTGAACTCTTCTAAGTTGCTGGATACCACCCTGCCGGTCCCGCAAGGTATGTGTGTTCTGCACCTCGCTATCGGGGCATTTTTCCACTCTGTGTGCACTAGGTGGGGCTGTTTAGCCTTGCAAAGGGGTTCCGCAGGGTGTGTAATTATTTTTTTTCCGAGACTCTGCCTTCTTTTGCCAGACCCCTCCCCACTCTGTGTGCTCAGAACAGGGCTGAGGTGTGTCTTCTGCAAACCTGGTCTTTCAGCTGAGACATCAAAGCTGTGCCCTGCCCCGCCCTGCCCAGGAAGAGTTTCAGGTGCCTAGCCTCTCCAGCTGCAGGGTGTGAGCTCCTTGGGGGAGGGTCCTACGGCACACAGCTCCTCTTTGACTCCCCCCAGCACGAGTCAACCCGGGCGCCCTCCAGGAGAGCTCTCCGGCAGCTTCAATCTAGCTCCAGAGTGCTCCGGGCTCCCCTCTCCCAACCAGAAATCAGTTAGGGGTTCTTCCAAACTGAGGCCCACAGAGATGGTATCTGCCTCCCGGAAACAGGGAGTTTACCTGGGGCCGAAGCCCAGGGTGTGGTGGAGAGACAATCTGGGCAGGCTCCTTTTCCCTGCCCTCCCGACGCTGGCCGGGGGCTCCCCAAGCTACCAGCCCCGTCAGAGATCTGCAGGGGGAGTGGGATTGTAGGCCGTTCCACAGGCCCCGGGGGGTCCCGCGTCGAGGTATGCAAGTGGCACGTCTCAGTGAGGAGCCACGCCAAGCAAAGATGGCTGGCCTGCCTGATCTGAGCCAGCCGTCTCTGCCCCAACCCGAGAAAATGGAGGCAGCGCTGTTGCGGACGCCTAGCCTGGTGTGGTAGGCGGGAGCCAGGCGGGCGGGGACCAGTCGGGCTTCGCCCCGCAAGTGGGGCTGGACTGGGGGTGACTCACAGAGCTCGCAGAGTTGGGCCAGTCTGGCACCTTCCACTCCGGTTCTGTGTCATCTCTGTTGACTTACTTGGCCTTTGTTGTCTCAGGCTGCTCACTCGAACCCACAGCTTTGCTTGGGCGCTCTCAGGAGTCTTCTTTTGTGACAGCCCTAAAATCTCGAACCTGTAGTTGCTTGTTCGTTGTTGTAGGTTAGTTGTTCAAAGATTTATTCGTTTTTTTTTGCTCTTGGAAATGCAAATAGTACTCTGGTATCACAGCGCACACTTCTCNTCTGGGCGAGCTCCTCTTCCCTGCCCTACCGACGCTGGCCGGGGGCTCCCCACACTACCAGCCCCGTCAGAGATCTGCGGGGGGAGTGGGATTTAGTCCAGTCCACAGGCCCCGGGGGGCCCCGCGTCGAGGTACACAAGTGGCACGTCTCTGTGAGGAGCCACGCCAAGCAAAGATGGCTGGCCTGCCTGATCTGAGCCGGCCATCTCCGCCCCCACCTGAGAAAATGGAGGCAGCGCTGTTGCGGATGCCTAGCCTGGTGTGGTAGGCAGGAGCCAGGCGGGCAGGGACCAGTCGGGCTTCTGCCCCGCAAGTGGGGCTGGACTGGGGGTGACTCACAGAGCTCGCAGAGTTGGGCCGGTCCGGCGCCTTCCACTCCGTTTCTGTGTCATCTCTGCTGGCTTACTTGGCCTTTGTTGTCTCGGGCTGTTCACTCAAACCTGCAGCACGGCTTGGGCGCTCTCAGGAGTCTTCTTTTGTGATGGCCCTAAAATCTTGAAGCTGCAGTTGCTTGTTTGTCTTTGTAGGTTAGTTGTTCAAAGATTTATTCGTTTTTTGTTGCTCTTGGAAATGCAAATAGTACTCTGGTATCACAGTGCACACTTCTCAGGGTCGTGCTGTCTCCTGGCACGGCCGCTCCAGACCCGTCGCCATCTTGAAGATCCTCATGGAAATTTTTGACACTTAAAGGAGATCTTCATACTAACATCATTTGGTAACTCCTGAGTTAGAAATTCATTTTAAGCTTTAGTTATAGCATATGCTGTTTTGACGTATAACAGGCAATCAAGTTTGTTAACAAATGAGATAAAAGAATATACTAATCTGGAATTCACTAAAATTGATTCACTGATGCAGCAATCTCATTTTCTGAGCACTCATTCTGTGCTCGGGACTATTGATACTGGAATAAGATGTGGTTCTGTGCTTGTAGCACTTGCCCTAGAAACTGTTGTGTTAACATCAACTGCAACTCAAAGTAGCAAGTGCTATCATAGAAGAGCTGGCCTGTGATTTTACTATTTAAATGCAAACACTGAACATGATGAACCAGAGGTGTTGCTCTCTTTACCAATGTACATAAGCACTCGCCAGGCATTTTCAGTAACTGTTTTCTGCAGAGGAAAAAAACAAAAACAGAAAACTTGGCAAAAATGCTTTAGTTTTCACGTACTTCACGATTATTTCATATCTGTGGCTAACATCTTTTTTCCTCTAAAATAAAGGAAGGATTGATCTTTCTACATTTACATCTCTAGCATGTCCTCTGCTCCTTTATTTATCTTTATGTGTCCTTTGAATGCAGTAACAGTTTATCCTTGCAGAAGTCTGTCTATGGTAAATCCAGACAAACATCTGACAATTTAGCCACTTAGACTTCACTCTCTCTCCAAACCTATACCACACTGAATGCTATTTAGTGTCTTTTCTTTGATCAGGAGATGCCCATCTGGCTTCTTTTTGCGGAAAAGAGAGACCATCTAGGCGCAACTATTTTACTGTAGTCAATGAAGCTTTGGAATGCACCTATAAAAGTAAAAATAATAATATTAATAGCTACTATTTATTAAATCCTTACCATTGTGATAAGTACTTTACTTATTGTACTATATACTTTATGAATATCATCTTATTTAATTTCCATAGCAACCTTTATCCCCAGTTTACTCACAGAATGCATGAAGCATGAGAAAATGTAACTTACAAAGTCATACAACTTGTAACTAAAGAGCCAAGATTTAAATCCAGGTCTGTCAAATTCCATTGTTCATACTTTCAACCACTACACTACACTGCCTCCACAAGAAAAGGTTGTTTTCAAATACGGAGAGCATTTGTATCTCTAAACAATGCATAAAAGCACTGAATACATGGCTCTTGCCCTTTTTCCCATCCTATCCCCACCAAAAAAAAAAAAAAAGCAAATTTTCTGGGCTTAAGAAGAAACCTTCTGCTGGGATGCAATGAATAAAAATAAAGTTTATTTTGGGAGGGAGGTTTTGAATACGTTTCAGATATTTAAGTTTTATACCTGTTTCCCATCTAACTCTGCTGCCTTAGGGTCTTTATGGATACTAAGTCTCATCTATTTTTACCAATTTCTACTAAATTATGCTGGAGGAGCAAGCTAATGCTGGCAAAGAAGCTAGCTTGACAGATAAAGCCCCAAGGAAGCAAAAAAAAAAAAAAAAAAATTCTGTATTAGAGTAGTATTAGTCTAATCCCACATTCCAAAATGCCATACTTGGATTAACCAATCTCCATTAGATAAGCAGGATATAAATTAGCAATGGAACACTTGGCCCAACCTCTCTGCTGGAAGCATATAATTAAGAGACCATGCCCAATAGTATTAGGGAGACACATGTTTGACTATGATCTTGAAATCCAGTGAGAAATAGTAGTGCCAATTAGCACAGTTTCTTTTTAATAGTTCAGCCTTTCTTTCGTATATAATGTAGAGGAAGTAAAACCATACACATTTCATAAAGTCAATCATCTATTATAGACCATATTTATCACTGAGTTAGAAAATCTTTTGCAAAATCTTGTTCTAATATAATTCATCTCATCACATTGATTCACAATGTTTTTCTGAAAAAGGACAAGTGTAACTTTTTGTGTCCTATCCAACTAAATCACACTTCGATAAAATTGCTTTCCTCTTTCTTTGTACACATTTTTTTGATTGTCTGATAACATCGGCACATTAGAGTGTAAATATCAACATTGCTGATGTTTCCAAATAGTTATAAGTTCCAGCTGTTTGTCCTTTTCTCTCCGATGGAGATCTAACACTACAAAGGAAAAGAGGAAGAAAGAAAACATAACTAGTTCCCAAGTCTCTCATTACAGAGGAGATAAATTGCATGGTAAAAACACTATTAGCAATTCCATTTTTAACAAATTAGAAATTCTCAGCAAGCAGTATTTAACCATTCCCAGTTGTCTTTATCATTTTGGGATGGGGAGGAAATTGGTGATTATAGCCTGGTTATTGCGAAAGGTTCCGATAAAACCCAAAACTTCATGCCTCAGAAAAATCACTGTACATATGTAGAATTTCATGACAGGCATTCAAGAACGTTTATAAAGTAAGCACCAATTATTTTACAGGTGAAGCATTCCACAGCTACCAAGTTCCTGTTTTCATTGCTCTCCAAATGAAACCTATGCCTGCTTAACTTTTGGTTAGATTTGGAAGATTCTACAAGTTCTCTCTCCCTTTTCAATGACTTGAGCTTTATTGTCTGTTTTAATTTAGCAGTGGGGAAGAAACACCAGTGAGAGGCACATGTGGCTCAAGAGATAGGAAGACGTTATTACCCACTTCCATCATGTAAGATCTCTATATAATCACCTAGCCAAAGTTTAATATTGACAAGGGTCGTATCAAACATATGCATGAGGATAATAAACAAGGAATCTACCCCATATGGTTAATCTACATCAATCAACCAATTTATTTTATTTTATTTTTTTCGTGACTGGCTATGGGATCGCAACCCTCGGTGTTGCTCCCACACCTCGCTCAGCCTGAGCAGGAACCGGTCTGTATGTGGGATCCAAACCCTCGGTGGGAGCGCCGCCGTGCTTCCCAAGCGGCGCACTATAGCAGTGCGCCACTGGGCCGGCCCACAACCAATTTATAATTGAACATCTATTATGCTAATACTACTGTCCTGCTCATTTTGATCATGTTTATGAGAGTGCTTGATTTATGAGAAATTTTGTTCAATCAAATTCAAGAAATCTCTTAGTTGTCCATGAAGTAATCAAGTAGCAGCATCTTCAGCAACCTGTTCAAACTCACTGCATTAGGGGATTGTCTATTTAGGGCAATAAAATGCACATAATTGTGTCCCATTTTTAACTTTTAAATTTAAAATAAAATAAATGAAATGTATATTATGCTTAAATTTCTGGAAACATCCTCCCCTTGATGATAATCACTTGTTCAGTCATAGAGAAGAAATAATATAATAATCAGTCTTTCTCTGTATGTATTAAAAGCAATAATTGTTTTTGCAGTTCCAAGAGAAATAAATTAAATGGATACAAATTGGCAAGGAAAGATTTAGGAAATTACATACTTTCTTTCAAAGCAGGTAGCCAAATTAGTCTATCTTCTTTCTCAAATACCAGTGATATCTAGCCTCTTTCCATCTAAATGAGAAGATAACTATCTCCCTATACCACGGGGTTCAAATAGGATCTTTGCTGTTTTTCTTAGCCTGGTGCTTTTCCCATTGAGTATGTCATACAACAAACAGATGACACGGTGTCTTTGGGAAATTGAGGTCAGGAGGGAATATGCCACTCTGTCTGCCAGGCTCCCTAGTATGTTATTTCACCTGCTGGGTACAGAAACTTCTCTCCAGAGTTCAACAAAGAAAGTGCTTCGTTGATTAATCACATACGACCTCCTGCACCCAGGGGTCATTAGGTGATGATTCCTTGATACATACCAAGAGAATCTACCATATAAAGGTAATATTACAGCTGCTATCAACACTCCTGGCATACATTGTTCTAACCACAGCCAGCTCATTTTAATAAGATAAAAGAAAGGGACTTGACTCAAAACTGCAAAAACTACTGTGAAAAAAAAAAAATTCCTCTTGAATTCCCTACCCTCATCTGAAGTAAAATAACTCAGGCTTTTCTTAAGTTGATCTTGTTTTTTCTATTGTCTTCAATTTTCTTAGTATTATCTTTTGTCCATATTCTCTACTTGAAACAACCATGAAACAGCATTGTCCACGGAGTGTTCTTGTCTCACAGCTTCCAGACATCTTTAACAGTCTTTATGTAAACTCACCAGCGTCATCCCTAAACAGCCTATCAGAGACTTTCATTTATTCCTTTGACAAACATTGATTAAACAGCCAGCTATCCCATTCCATGCTGGACACCATTCTAGGTGCCAGAAATAAAAGGATGAGCAAATCTTTGTAATTTTGTGTGGAGCCTTCAGCAGAGTGGAGAAGACACTCATTTTTCAAACATTTTTTTAAATAGATAAACAAAACTGTGACAAGGGTAGGATGGAAAGTATCTTAGTTCATTTTCTGTTGCTTATAACAGAACACCTGAAACTGGGTAATTTATAAAGAAACAAAATTTATTTTTTAGTTTTGGAGGCTGGGAAGTCCAAAGTTGAGGGGGCTCATCTGGTGAGGGTCTTCTTCCTGGTGGAAACTCTCTGCAGAGTCCTGAGTTGGACTCTGCACAGACCATCACATGACCAAAGGACAAAAGTGTGCTAATGTGCTAGCTCAGGTCTTCCGTCCTCTTTCTATAAAGCCACCAGTTCCATTCCCATGTTAATTTATTAATCCATTAACCCATTAACCCACTAATCCATAAAGTAATCCATTCATAAAGGCAGAGCCCTCATGATCCAGTCACCTCTTAAAGGCCCTACCTTTCAAATACTATATTGGGGATTAAGGTTCAACGTAAGTTTGGGAGGGAACATTTCAACCATAGCAGAAAGGTATATTCAGTTGAGAGAAGACCTAAAACCAACAGGTCTAATCTACTCAAAAGAATCTAGGAGGATGTCCTTGATGTTCTTGGTAACAAGCAATTAATCCCAGAATAGCAACCATACTGGATTTGCATAACACTTTTTCTTTAATGGTGATACCTCTAGGTTCTCATATCAAAAGTAGTGTTTGAATCAAAGAATTCAATAATCAGGTACTCTTAGAAAGTAAAAGTAGGTTCAAAAATTAGAGTTGCTAGAAAAAAATGCATATTTACATACATGTCTGTGATTTATGTCTTTCTCTACTTTTTCCATTTATCTACCACTCTTTCCTAAGATGACAGAGAGCGATAGTAGTCAGTGACGTCAATGTCTTTGATTTCTATCAGAAGAGCCGTTCATATTTTACTTGGTATTTAATATTCATGATAGACCTCATGCCCTGTTAGCTCACTTTACAGCATAGTAAAGCTGTGACCCCTGGAATGAGAGGTACAACCGCCTTGCCACCACCTACTTCCTTAGGTAAGTTATATCAACTTTGGGGCCTCAGTGTTCTTTGGTTTATAATGGAAATAATGTTTTTTTAGCATAGAGAGTTCTTATAAAAATTAAATGAGAATTTATTGTAATAAATATCTACATCATTTTTAAGATGTCCCAGACATTGTTCCAAGACCTTTCCCAATATTTAATCAATTAATCCTCATAACAAACCTATAAAGAAGGTTTGGGTTTTTTTAATGACTTTTTATCAACTTTTACATATGAGGAAATGAAGGCACAGAGAAGCTTACCAGGCCAAGGTCATACAACTAGAACAGGCAAAGCTCAAATTCAAACCCAGAACTTATGCTCTCAGCCACATCACTCAGAGGCTTTAAAAATGCACAAAGCACTGAAGGAAATGCATGGCAGGTTGTAAGCAGTTAAAGTATTGATTACTATTCTATCCAGCTATCTATATATGCATGTCCTGATGAGTGGTTATTCCAAATTTCCCCAGACTAAAACTGTTCTGCAGATGGAGAATTAGATCTCCTCTTCCTTTTCCTTCATTTCTTACTCTTACTCTTCTATCAAAATATCCCTCTTTCTCTCATGTGCATTCTCATTAATTCCCAGTAACAGACAGATATGTGGCATCTCCTTACTTTTAATTTAATTACAGTAGCACAGTAGACAAATCAAGATTACTATATATAATATTTACAGATTTGCTTAATACCTGAGTTGAATGGAAACATGGCTTTTGGTGAAAATTCGAAAAGCCATGTAAACATTCTAAGACAATTTTTCAGGCATTCCTCAGTAGTGTGGATGTTCCAATATTTCAATTTATCTTTCATTGTCTTCTCAACATAGAAATTACTATGTTAGTTTATGGCACAGAGTACATAAATTGTAATGAATTTCATGATGGTTCCATAAGAAGCCTTTTTAGGCATATGCAAGTGTTTTCTGAGCAATGCCCAATCTGTGAGGGGAAGCAGGCTTTTTTCACTTTCTCAGTGAAACTAAATTTCACTAAGATATTATCACATATTCAACACCACAAGAAAAATGGAAGAATAAAATCTTCTTTTGGCATTTGCAAATGATTCTGTATTATTTGGAATTGGATGTACTTCTACACACTAGGAAACTATTGGGATACTGAAATATACTACTTCATATATATCAAACAAAATAGTTCAAATTTTCAAAATAGTAATAGAGACTGTTTTCATAAGGCCTTTTGTAATTTTCCATTAAGTTAAAAAAAAATCAGTTGGATAATCCCCTTTCTCCCCAAAAAAGACATTATGGAATCATGATTATGGCATGTAACAGAATTGTTCTTATATATAATACTTCTATTTCATTTCCTTTTGAAATCCAGTAAAATGTTATCTCCTCATGAAAAGTTACAAAATGTTAGTCCTCTTGGAAAGGATTATAATTAATCTGAAGTTTCAGACACATGTTTAATCTATTAGTAGAATAATTGTCTCAAAAAAGTTTGAGAAAAGACTATAAAAATACCCTTAACCATGCATTAAACTATTTTGAATATCGCTCTTTACTGAGAGCAGACCAAGGGAAAGTATGCTCTTAGCCGCAGTACAAAAGATTTAGGCTAGAGAGAAATGGCCTCCCATAAAGTTTTTACATCATTGAATTTCTTTATCACTGGAAATCACAGACCTTCTGTGTTAAGAGCTTTACCATAGAATTTTCACCTTTCAAATACAATTTAGCTTTAACTTTGTTTTGAGATAAGTGGTGAACTGAGTGACATCTTTGCACCTTTTGATCCTTCACCTTGTAGGACATACTACATGAGAACATAACGGCACCAGTCTTGAGTGGAGAAGTGGAACCGATTTTGCTAGAACATCTAAAATATACTCTTCCTAAATAGCAACACCTGGTCATACAGAAAGTCCCAAGGAGTCTTTGTTCCCATGAGATTCCTCAACCCAGTTTTCCACCACCCAAGAGGCTTAGGTAACAGCACAGGTCAGAGAAACACAGCCATGGTTCTGGCCTCTGGGGTGCTCTTTAAGTAGAATTGCTGTTCTGACTTTCCTCACTCCCATCTTTTGAATGCAATGCAATTTCAACTATTTCTATCGATATTCTCCTGTTAATTAAAAATAACAAATAACATTGTTGTCTGAGAGGAGTTAAGCTCTCAGTAGTGGTTTTGAATGCAATGCAATTTCAACTATTTCTATCGATATTTTCCTGTTAATTAAAAATAACAAATAACATTGTTGTCTGAGAGGAGTTAAGCTCTCAGTAGTGGATGCCACCAGAGCCTGGAAATCACTGACTTTGGGGAAAGCAGAACTCTGCTCCCCAAACAGCAAATCTGTGATATGAAAAGGGGACTCTGGTGGTTAAAACCAATTTAAGCTTGTCAGTCTCTAGACAAATGCTGCAGATCTTCAGACACAGCTTGTGATGAGGGAGTATTGAATGGAAATAAGCTCAATCAACCTTCCAGTATGGATCATTGAGAATACTGGGATTTTTATATTTTAATTTATTATTGTTTTGTTTTGCTTTGCTTTTGGTTACATTTGGTTTGAGCTCCTTATTCCTTGTCTGATGTCTCTTGAAGAAATTTGAATTTGTGTGAAATATATTTCCTCCCATTTCAAGAAATCTTCATGGTAGAGAAGTTCATTGCTTACCATCTGCACTTGGTTTAGAAGCGCTTTGATTAATAAGGACCACCCTATTGTTCATTTGTCTGACATGCGGAAGTATTTGTAATCTGTTCCTGGTGACAGAGATTTCAGCAAGGACCTGGTTTGACTTTCAAACCCACGTTGCCAATGAAAACCAGCCTCCTGAATCCAGAGGTCAGTAGGGAACAAGCAAAGGTGTTTTATCCTCCCCTCACCCCCTCCTCCAAACACCAACACCTGTTAGAAGTGAGGTTGAAATGATCCTGTTGGAATGCTGGGACAGAGACCCAATTGCAACCTGAAAGAGGCTCTGATGTATGGCGTATAATGAGAGCTGGAGACTGCCCACTGTTACACATCATTATCATTCAGATCATGAAAGAAAATGAAAAGGTTCAAGCAGATAACAGCTGTTTTTATTCTGCTTTTCAAAGATTCTCTTAAACAACCTGATCTCATGGCTTTTATTTAAGGGTGAACACCCAATTGTAAACATAGGAGAGATGCATTCTCATGATGTCAGTAATAAAAGCATGTATAAAGCAGCATGTGTATTCTGGAAAGCTAACTAACCATTAAAGCCAAGAAACATAGTCTGGCACAAATCTTATTATGTGTCCAAGAGGACTTGATGGTATGCACATAAGAAAATGTAATGAAACAGCGGGAAGAAGAAAAGAAGGGAGGGGGAGGAGCTGGAGAGTTGGGGGTACAGTTCCATATCTGCGAGACGTTAGCAAAATGAGACGAAGGTAAAGCTGCCAAGATCATCTGAGAAAGGGGTTAGCATAGCAACTAGAAATGTAAGCAATTTTGTTTTTGTTTCACTATCTGTTGTATTACAGAATCACCTGCTTGCATTTTTATCTATTAATTATAGACAATAAGGCTCTTACACAAGATACATACAGGAAAAAGGAAGAGACCCAGTCTTCCTTTTATCAGGAGTTCAGATCTCTTTTGGGGTGATGTACGGCTATCATGTTTGTAACTGCTGTGATCATTTTCATAAGCATTAGGTCTAGCTCGCTTGAAGAATTCAGCACCACACATCGCTCATCAAAATTCTGTAACAATAACATGGTATGCAAGGGAATTTTGACAGAGTAAACCTTATATGAAGTCAATCTAATAGTTATTTGTCATAATTTTTCACTTTTGCAAAAATATAGCAAGAAAATAAGCAATCTCTCCTAGATGCACTGTAAGATGGCAATGCTCAATGTTTTCTTATTTCATTATAATAGGTAGCATCCTTTATTAAATGGGTCATTGCGTTAATTGAAGTAGAAATAAATCATTACTATTCTTAATAATACAAACTTTTGTGTCTAAGGAAAATATATGTATGTATATTTGTGTGTGTGTGTGTGTATAAAGTTTACATCTAATGCTGGCTTATGGACCACATAAATTATAACATTAAACCAAAAGATGAGTTCAATAAGCAGTTTAAAATTGGGATTCTGCTGTTCATGTGCTTAGACTTGTGCTTAAAAAAAAAAATAGAAGGCATAAAAATGTCACCTTCATAGATTTGCTGCTAAGAGATCCTTGTTCACCTGTGCATAAAATACAACTGCCCCCAAGGGTGTGCACGTTTACAAATGC
Source organism: Galeopterus variegatus (assembly GCF_000696425.1). Lineage (NCBI taxonomy): Eukaryota > Metazoa > Chordata > Mammalia > Dermoptera > Cynocephalidae > Galeopterus > Galeopterus variegatus. The sequence goes on from NW_007730732.1 coordinate 16,778, forward strand.
AAATTAATATTTTACCTGCCCAATGCACAAACTATAATAGATTTCAAAACTGAACGATATAGACTTCTAAATATGAGATTGTTTTAGATATCTCTGCCAAAGGAAAGCTATAATGCATGGTTTGGGTCCTAAATTATAGCTGGATTTTCTGTTCTTAGATGCTCATTAGTTTATGTGGAAGGGGCCAATGAAATAAAGTAGCAGCAGCTTGTACCAATATATGACTTTCTAGTTTTTTAAATCAAATAGGAAATTATGTGGGGTCTGAAGCTATTTTGAAATGGCCTTTCCAGTTCTGCTGAAAACAATATTCGGATTAAATTGCTGATTCCATGGGCTTGTGTTAAAATGCAGCAGTAGCATGCACGCTCATGCATACACGCGCATGCACACACACGCATGCACACACGCACATACACACAAGCGTAATGACTTAAAATAATATTCTATCTATTATTGGCTACAGCTACGTTAGGTTTCCAGGTTGTGAATTATCTGGATGCCAAATCCCTGTTCTTTTTCTTTCCTGCTCAGTATCTGTGTAGTGGTCATTTTCCTGCTCACTGGTGTATCCACTACTAAAATGCAAGTAAAAATAAAAGAGAATATAAAAAAGACACTCACCACCTCTCAGAGGAACACAAAAAGCACACACATTTGTACCAGTTCTAAATATCTGACAAATAAATGGTTTTAAACAATTGACTGAAATAAGTATTCTGAATCCGCACATATATTCTGAAACACAGAAATGGTGTAGGCTAGGCAGCTAGGGTAGGCAACCAGGGTATAACTCTAAAATTCAGAGTATCCCTTCTATTTATGGTACATTAGAGAGTCACATGGCTATGAAACATGAATTTGGATGCCAAATGAATAACAAGTTTGGAGGCTGAGCGCCAAGTGATTTCAAACATCTGCGAAGTGAAAATATCCCTGTACCAAGGCATGCCACCGTGTTGAAAAAAATTACCGTTGCTGATCACTTTCTTGCTTTAGATAAAGTACATCTCTTCTGATAGAAGCAAGTGTACTGATGACTTTGTGAATCTTTATTAATCAGATTACAAGTGGACACCCTCCCCTTTTTTTATAAATCTATGCAAACAAAATTATAACTTCTTAACGTCTCAAAGAAAGAAGCATGCGATTTGTTAGCAAGGAAGGATAAATTTCACCTTCGCACTTCTCCAGGATTCATAGTAATCCAAAATGAAGAGAGCAGAGATACTTTGAAAATCTGCTCCCTTAGCCCCTGCCTTTCGTATATTAATGACTACAAGATGTTGGACGTGTATTTAAGCAGTAAGAAGAACCTGCTTCCCAAAGGGAAAAAGAAACTGGGAACAGACCCAGAGGAACAATAGTTAGCAGAGGGGTGTAAGAAACTCTGAATATCAGCACGTTCCAAGGCTTAGAAATAAAGCTTGGACTATCACATGATCTCTACATGAAAGGCCACACATTGATTTAGGTTCCTCTTTAAAGGATGGAGAAAAACAAAAATGTCCTGCTTTCAAAATGCTAATTTTGATTTTGAAGAGCATTCTCGCCTAGGTGCCAATCTTTCCTTCATTTGCTTTCCTTGCAATTGTCTCACCTTTCCTCCTCACTTCCATGATGCAGATTAGCACTGGCCCTCAAGCCCCAGGCATCAAAGGAATTAGGTCAGACCTAGAAGAAATCAGGTTGCAGGCAAGAAAAAAAAATTAATAAAATAGAAGCTATGCCAGCCTGGAACTTCTGTACTCCTTCAGGCAGACTAACAAGCCCTGGCCTTAGATGTAACAGTAATAAGTAATTGGTATGTGGGAGAAAAGCGGAGAGGATGTTTGAAAGACCAAAGATTTGAATAGTATTAGTGACATGATGATACGTTGAATTTATTTAAAGGTAGTCTGTATATACTGGTTGGGGAGGCTGGGTTCTCAGCTTTAAAGAATATTTGCAATTAAAAAACAATTCCAGGAAAAGACCTAATACAATATCTGTTTCCCTATAATTTAGGGTTGTTTTTTTTAAGTCATTTTGTATTTGTATTTTACCTGAAATTGGTCATCTTTTTAAGAATATATTGCCTGTATACAGGAAATTCATTTTATGTTAGCATGTTTAATGCTTATTTACGTTTTTTTTTAAGTAATTTTGTATTTGTATTTTACCTGAAATTGGTCATCTTTTAAAGAATATATTGCCTGTATACAGGAAATTCATTTTATGTTAGCATGTTTAATGCTTATTTACTCAAACAGCATTATATTATCTTCTTTTGGGTTACTCTAAGGACAAAAATACACATATACGGAGAGAGATTTTATTAGAAATGTCTATGCTTAGTGCATTCTCCAGATGACCATTTTAGTTGCCATTATTACTGCCTCCAAAATGATTGGAGGAGTCATTCAAATTCAACCTATCACATTATCCAAGGGCATTCTATGAATAGCTGCCATCCAGAGCAAGTTCTGGCAAAGATGCAGAGACAGCCTATCAAAGTCAGCAATAACATTCAAGAGTGTTTTCCAGACTTGGCGAGTGCAGATGAGAATATTTATATGTGATCTCTCAAACTACAGAAAGTATTTTGGGAAAGATATTTTTCACAACCCTTAGATTAGCCATTATGTATTTTCTCAGCATTTTAAAGGGTTTTGGGGGGATGATGAGACAAACCTTTGGGTGATCTCAGTCACATTAACACATGCCATCCCATTTAATTCTTCCAGAAGCCCCACGAGGGAAATATTGTTGTCATTAACAACCCCATTTGTGATAAGAAACTGAGGCACAGGCATTAAGCAGCTTGCTAAAGGCATCAGAGTTGGAAGGTAGCAAGAACAGAATTTGAATTCAGGGCATCTGAATGAATTTCTAGTGGTTTTTCTGTCCAGTGCAAACAGTTTTCAGTTTTAGTTTTCACTGTTAAGAAGGGTGAAGCCTCTTTGGTTTCTGAATGTAGTATCTCTGTGATGGCTCTCAGACATCCGCTCAAAATATGATAATAATAATAGCTTTTATTATTATTATCATTATCACTGAAAAAATTTTAACCAAAGGAAAAATGTTATGCTAGCTAATTTATAGTGAGTGATTATTGTGTGCCAGATATATGTTTTTGAATGTATACATTAATTTAATACTTACCATAAGAGATATACTACTCATATTGTTATATATATGTTATCCTTTATTTGATGAAAGGGAAACTGAGGCAGAGGTTGAGCATTTCCCCAGGTTATCAGCTAGAAAGAGTAAGAGCCAGAATTCAGATGGAAATATGGCTCCAGAGGCAGTGCATGTAACCACTAAGCTCTATTGCCTCCCAAAGTCATTAATTGAATCATAGTTGAGCATTTCCCCAGGTTATCAGCTAGAAAGAGTAAGAGCCAGAATTCAGATGGAAATATGGTTCCAGAGGCAGTGCATGTAACCACTAAGCTCTATTGCCTCCCAAAGTCATTAATTGAATCATTACATCTTGTACATAAAGGAGTGGAGTTTTATTTTTATTAGATGATTTTTATTTATTAGATGATTATTTTGAGAATATAAATAAATATCAGTGATTAAGAACATGTTTTGCATATGTCATGCCTTTTTGTCCAGAATTACCTTTCCTCTTCACAAACTACCTAATTCTTATTACTTACCTTTTTAAAGTTCAGTTTCATGTTAGCCTTCCCAGATCCGCTGGTCTAACTTACACGTCTTTCTATCCTCATAGGGTAGAGCTATCATGTCATCTATCTCACCATGTTTTACTGATATACTTAACTTTCTCTACAAGTGGACTCTAAGCTCCTTCAGGGAAGAGACTCCGCTTTTATGTCTTTCCATTCCTAGTAACAGTGCTTGCCATCTAGTAGCCACCCAAAACAGGTTGGATTTACAAGTGGATGAAAGAATAAAATGATTTATAAATATTTAATTAGGATACAAGGAGATTGGATGAGGGATGCATGGATGGATGAATAAAAACATAAAAGAATAAATGACATATTCATACAGGAAATGTATGAATGAATCCAGTGTTTGTGCCAGCTTTAAATAGAGCTTCCTGGACATACTTCTAAAAAGAGAAACATTTTTTAACCTAATCATTTTTCTACCTTATCTTTAAATACTGTCCTTTTTGCTATTGTTTCCTTTCAGTGGCCATTCATGATGACTCAGCAAGCTGGTAATAAATTTGCTCTTGGAAAATTTCTCTACTCTTTCAATAGACATCAAAGCTTCGGGGCTTGATTTCACTCTGTTAAGTGTAAGGGCACATCGGGTCCCCTATTTAGCTCTGGATAGGGGACCAGCACTGCATTCCCAGCTCTCTGGATGGAGGCCTTCATTTCCCTCAGCCACTTGCCTGGCAGGTGTCACTTGAAGATTTGGCTTCAATTATCCCGCTAGATTTAGCGATGAAAGTAGTATGACAACCTATGGCCAAGTGTGAATCTTGTACTTCTAAGCAGATATATCGTTTTCGTCCTAACAAGGAACAGGTCACATAATATTTCCAATATTTAAATGTTGTGTCAGATTATATTTATCTGCCTGGAAGAACAGAAAAATAAATAAATAAATAAACGGAAAAAATGTTTTCCTCATCAATAACTACACCATTGTAAGAATACATTAATTTCACCTAAAAGAAAAAAAAAGACATGGAAACTGTAGGTTTACCATTATAGATGCTTTTATAATATAGCTTATTAAGAATGTAATTACTGGAGAGACATTGCTCCATGAAAGATTTTGGGTTCTTTATAACTAGAGAAAAAACATTCACTCCTTTGAGAGTTGCTTTGGACAATTGCTTGTCAAAGCTTAAAAGTATAAAGGCAAATAAAAATCAACCTTTCTTCCTGAAGTTGGAAGTTCACTGGTTTTTGTCGAGAAATGAAGTTTACTGGATTTCCTTTTACACTATCAGACAGCTTCTCATTTCCGATGTGATAGACTAATTATTTTCCACAGTGTTATAATTACCATTCATTATTTCATCAGCTATTTACAGCGAGGCCACCATACCACAAGCACTAGGCTGGTCACCTACAGTGTGATATATTTTCTGACCACTGGTTAAATATTTTGTTTCACTTTTACTGTGTTTTTGCCTCCAGTGACCTGGTACTTATAGGACTATGGCCATATGCACAATCTAGCCAGTCAAAATCTCCAAACAAAATAACATTGGGGGCAAAATATACATGGGTGTAGATATATTTTAATTAATAGCAATCGTAGTCCCCCAGATTACATAACATTAAACTACTAGAGAGTTGAGTCAGATAAAGAACACATTAATTCAAATTATTATTTGTTGCTACTGAATGGCTGGAGTCTTTCCATCTTCTGATTATGTAAATTAGAAAATATGCCCAAATTTTCTTAATTCTTGTTCAATTTTTTTTTAGTCCCTCAATTATGTGTTTATAAAACTTAGGCACTTCCACAGTGTGTGTGTGTGTGTGTGTGTGTGTGTGTGTGTGTGTGTGTGTGTGTGTGTGTTAGGCCCTCAATTATGTGTTTATAAAACTTAGGCACTTCCACAGTGTGTGTGTGTGTGTGTGTGTGTGTGTGTGTGTGTATCTACATATTTTAAACTATGACTGTATTCACTTCGGAAGTGTACCAAAACCTATTTAGGCTACACAGGGGGGTGGGGGATGGCAAGCCACACTTCCACTAAGTGTAAAATGACTGGGAAAGTGGTCTGAAGACCAATCTATCAATATACAAAAATCATCACAACTTCTAAAGGCTGCCAACGGAATCTTTTCAAGCAAATTAAAAATTATATGTTGGAAAATGGGGGTTACCAGAATAATCTTTACCTCTGGCTGGCTGCACGTGTGCTGTCTCATAATCTTGCAAGTCTCGTTGGAATGCTTCGTAGACACATTTCACCTTTCTTTCTTCAGTTTCAGGGTAGAAAGGGTCCCTTTAACTCCTGAAGACAGTAAATCACAGTCTGTGTGGTGGTTCTCAGAAGACACTTAAAGGACTGAACTGGATGCTCTACATAGCACTCTTGCCAAAAGACTTCGGAAATGGCTTCCAGCTTCCCACAGTAATAAAATGGCACTGTTTGGCATCTTTAAGGTAATAAAAGTGAATTTTTTCCATTCTAGAAAATGAGAAGAGAGGCCTGGTTGTTTTAAAAACTGATTAAAATTCATGTGTTTTCCTGAAATTATAGAGCGTGATATGAGCACACTTAGATGAACTTCAGACCACCTCGGAACATGACTCTGCGCAGCTCTCTGGGGGGCAACAGGGTGTTCTCGGGGTGGGTGGGAGGCAGACGCGAGGAGGGTCAGGCCGCCCACGCTGCCGCCGCGCTCCGATAGGTGGCGCTCTCCCCTCTGAGTCTGCACGAATGCCGAGGTGCTCCTTGGAGGATATTACTTTGCTTGAAGGAAATGTTTTGGAAATTCATCAGTGTTTCTGGCATTGTTAAACAGCTGCTGAGTCTAATCGCAGACTCTGGCTGTGTTTTGGTGATGGGAAAACGCTAGAAAACAGGTTTCCTGTCTTTAAAGAAGGAGGCTTACATCAGGCATGATCGTCATTTGTATATGAGACTTTTTAAAATTCGGTTTCATCCTCCTCACTGTTTCAAAGGAAAACCTTTTGTCATTCCTGTTTGACTCATAGGGTCTAGGAGGAAGTTTGATCATCTTCCATTTCCCATCTGGTTATTCATAAGGCACCTGCATCTCTGTGATTTCTCCTAGACTACACAATGCTACCAACTGACAACAAACATTTCACAAAGGAAGACCGCCTTTCAGAAAAGGACCCTGACCATTAGAAGCTTGTCAACCAAAGGCACGGGATATATAGCTTTCTATTCCTTATTTCAACCTTTCCAGAAGTGGAAATTATAGGTGTTTTGACCAGAAAAGACAAGATTGATACTTTGTACATAGAGTCCAAACCACATTTGTCTTTGTTCATATGCTGCAATTAGAAGGCTATTACAAACAAATTAGTAGCATGCGAGAACATTTAATGACTTGCTGATTTCAACTATTGCCAAATACCTTCATCTACTCCTCACATTCTTGATTAAGAAACACCAGTGTGTGTGTTTAAATAATCTCTTTATTAAAATTATGCAACAGTGGCATCGGTAGTCAGAGGCTAGTCCATTAAGTAGACAAAACTATTAAAGAGGTTTAAAAGATTATTACAAAAGAAGCAGGATGTAGACACACCCAGTTTGACAATAGCGGGGAAGGAGGGCTCCCTAACAAAAGGCATGATAAGAGGAAAGGGAAATATCCCTGTGGTTCATAATGATGGTCTGTAAACACTTGAGTGCATGTTTATTAAGCCTATGACAGCTTAATTCAACAAATACAGAATTTGATGTAAATGCCTTTTGCTCACAAATACACCCAGTGAGTGTGACCTAAATCAGAGCATCCAACTTCAGTGGGTAACGATCTATGATAAAAAGGAGAGCGTTTCCTTCTGGGCTAGTCCTAAAATACCAATGGAGGCAGCATTCCTGAAGCTAGTCCCTGACCTTCACCTTCAAGTACATTTTGTACCTGTTAAATTACGTGCTCTCCAAGCAGACTCAAGGCAGAGGTTTACAGAAGAAAAGTGTAGTCCCTGATAAACTACTGCTCATCCATAAAATATGACATGATATGTTTATAGACCTATATTGGGCCTTATCTCTTTGTAATGTAATTTGCCCATTTCTCTCAATACTTTAAGCTATGAGCTTTTCAAGGCCAGGGACCATATTTTATTTAACTATGCACAGAGTAGGTCAGTGATAAAAGTATTTGCTGAATAAATGAAAAAATTAATAAATGTGAAAATGAGTATCTCATTTTTCTCCTTCCTAAAACAGAAGTAATCTTACTTTCAGCAAATATGCAAGGGTAAGAACATTCACATTCTTGATTTTGAAGTGTAATACATTTATCTCTAAATATAGAAACTGTACTGTGCATATTCTAAATAACCGTCCTGATTAAAAAAAAATTAAAAGTAGAAAAAAAATTAGTGGCTACCCAATTCAACATCTCTATGTCTTATATTAGCAGGGCTTGCTAAAGAATTTATGGTTATGCTTAAGCTTGTGCCCCACTTACTACCTTCTGTGTAACTTAACCTTAAGTTTTCTATTTATCTTCTCATGTTGCAAATATTATCAAATACATGTAGTAGATGAAATAATCAGTTTCCTTTGAGTATTCCTAATTGTGATTTCCTATTCTAACATGCAGATTTTGCATCCAAGTAACATTTATCTTCATGTAATAAAATTCCATTTATCTGTTTATTTAACATATATTGGTTGAGTATCTATCGTGTACAAGATAAAATACTAAATGCAGGAATGCAACAGAAAATATTCAACTTCTCCCTATTCCACATGTTCAGAATTACCTAATCCTACTGGTTTACTTCAATTTGGCCAGAGGTCCTAAGTTATCATATAGGCTAAAGATTTCCTATAAGAAAATGGTTCTGCAAGTCGTTCATGCTTAAGAAGCATCTGTGACCTATGTATGTAGTAAAACAGGTTCTGCATTTAATTTTTCTGGAATCAGGCTCAATAGACCTGGCAAAGATCCCAGGAATTTGCAGCATTTCTAACAAGTTTCCCAGGTAATTCTAAGGCAAGTAATCCTCAGAACGTGCATTAAGAATCACTGCCTTAAGAGTTAAAGAGATTTTTCTGTTCATGCCATGCTATTTCCTAGGTATGACAAACATCTTCCTTTACTTCATTATTTTTCTCCTATAAAATACAATTTAAATTTTCCTGAATTACATTTTATAATTACAACAAAATCTGTTGTAACCCCTGAGGAGTAGTATACAATTTTTTTATCCTTCTAAAAGGGGTAGGGATAAATGAGGAATACTAAATGTGTTGCTGGTTTTTTGTTTGTTTTTTTTTTTTTTTTAGCTCTCATTTTGATGATAAGAAAAGTATTTTAAATGCCATTATGTAATTCTGAATTGGTAAATCATTATGATAATTCATGGATTTTTGGTCATTAACTGAACTGTTATTTTTCAAAATACTTTTCAAAAGCTTCTACAAGGGCTTTTCTTTGATGCTTTCTTTTGTAATTTTCCCTTCAAAATATTTCTTTAGGTACCATTATGAGTTTTTCCTATGACTTTAGAAGAGAGTAGGTAAGAAAAGTGAAATCTGTTTTCCTTCCTATATTAATAATACCTTACTGCCACCTCTTTGAATGGATCGTTTCTCTCTCCAAGTCCTTTCAGCAATATGGCAACATGTCATAGGTTGTAAACACAGTAACATTGTTTAAGGTCAGGATAGACAGAAGATCTTTGACTAGGCTCTGTTTGTTGTTAGAAACTAACATCCTCCTACAGAAATATTGGCTTGTTATTTCATAATTTGAGTTCCAGACATGGTTTTCTGGCTTCTATGGCTGATAGGTCATTTCTATAAGAAGATCTGATAAATTTCTAATCTTTTCTAATTTGAATAGTATTGTTATTCTATAGTTAGAGGTGCAATCTGGTGATTTTTTTTTTTTAAATGAGTTTATCGTCCTAAGCTGCATTAAGAGATTTCAGTTGATATTAAATCCAACTGCCACCTCCAGTCAAAAGTGGCACTATTTAGACATTTTCTTGGCATAACAATATCACACCTACTTTTCTTTTTTTTCTTCCCTTTTTCAAGAAATATATTTTGAGAGGCTCACTTGAAAACAGCTCATGATAACAGGCAACTGTGAAATTGTTCAGTTTCATTAAGTGCTCTAACCACATTCATCTGACTAATCCAGCTCACTAAAGACTGAAATCTATTCTAGCTACTTGTAAAAATCCAGTGTCCAATGATAACTACAAAATACATATGCCAGGCCTAATCAAAATAGAATGAACTGAATATCCGCCTCTCTAAAAACAAACAAACAAAAAGGAACAGATTTTTATTTTCAAAGTTTTAAAAGCCTAAAAAAAAATTGAAACATCATATTAAAATATACACTTCCACATGATAATATGCCCTTGGGCCTGGAAACCATTATAATAAAATTTTGTGGAGTAAACCCCCCACTGTGTCTGTGGTGGCATTTCTGCCATGTTTCAAATTAGAACTCCTATAAATCTTGGAATTGAGCAAACAGGGAAATAAAAATCTCATAAAATACCTGTCTGTATTCAGACTGAAAGAATGAATTTGGATAAGACTTCAAATCAAACTTTCTGACTTGTTGAGGTTGATATATTAATACCTGATTTCCAATTTGTAGCAACTTATCTAAACAGATCCATGTTAAAATAGAATGTATCCTTTGATCATTCCTTTAGAAATAAAGTCATGATAATTTTGGCCCAAATCTCTGCATTAATGTATCCATTTCTCCACGTAGAGTTCTATTAGATGCTACGAAATAAATAAACAATTGAAAGATTTTCTCCACAAATAATGATGAAGCTGAGAAGCCAAGAATCCAATACACTGAACCAGTGGCAAATTAAGTCAGTAGAATTCAGCCTCAAAAGTGGACAAAGGAACTTTCTATGAATACCTGCAATGGTAAAGTGTTAAAAATGGAACTCATTCACATTTATGACTTTCTTTTTTCAGCAACTTCATACAAAAGTTTTCTTTATCTTTTTATATGTTATAATTGCATAATTATAAGTACTATGCAAATTACCTATTTATTTGCCAAATAATAAATACAAAATACTAAGCATCATCAAACTTTGAAAAATGCATAAATATCTCTAGGACTTTTTTTCAAATGATACACAGATGTAAATACAAATGCTTTTGTACAATGGGCAAAGCATTAAAAAACAAAACAAAACAAAATTTTGGGGGGGCCGGCCTGGTGGCACACTGCTGCAGTGTGCTGCTTGGGAAGCGCGGTGGCGCTCCCGCCGAGGGTTCGGATCCCACATGCAGACCGGCCGCTCACTGGCTGAGCGAGGGGCGGGAGCAACACCGAGGATTGCGATCCCGTGGCCAGTCCCGGTCCGGTACAGGCGCGACACTGAGGGTTGCGATCCGTGGCCGGTCATGAAAAAAGACAAAAAAAAAAAATTTTAAATCAGAAAATCCCTTGAGGAAAATCCTAACCCTGGGTTTGAGGATGAAAAATGTTGAAGTGCAGGAGGAGGACCCACACAGTGGTTTAAGCCCACCTTATCCCATCAGACTGGACACCTTTCGTATGTTTCTCACAGTGAAAATATCTGGTCTAACTGCCTTCTCTGTCTTTTATGAATATATTGTTGGAAAAGAAAAACATTTTAGGTTTACTGTAAGCAGTCAAGGGATTAGATAGAATCATAACTAGGCAACAGTTGTTGTCTGGCAGGCCTGTAATTGTAATGAAAGTTCATAATCCCATTCTTTCCTTGCAAATTTGAGTTTACAGATGTTAGAATTTTAACCAAAAAAAAAAAAGAGTCAACCTAGCCTATAATCTGCTTTTCAATTGCTCACCACAGTAAAAACAGATTATTGAATTAGGAAATCCTTTCAACAGGAAAAACATGTATTGAAAGCATTATATTGGATAACATCAACATCACAATTCTCATCAGAATATCGATACCTTCCTCCCCCCCCCAAAAAAACTTGAATCTCATTAGATGTTTGTCTCCTATGCTTTAGTTTTTTGAAAGGCTTTGTGTATTTGTTTTAAGTAGTTTGTCTATCTATCCGTCCATCTATTTAAACATCTGTATCTCTATATCTGTCTAGATACCTTCTAAAACTAGAGAAAAGAAGCCTTTTCAAATACCTTACCAGAAATCTCCCACACTAATGAAAGCAAATAGAAATGATAAGAAAATAAGCTTATCTTCCATTTCTCAAATCAGGGACACCTCTACCCTTTGAATTGATTTCAGCTCAGCATGATTTTCCATATGTCTTCTCCGTTTTTGCAGTGTTCTTTTGATAATGAGATAAAATGCATTGTTTTGTTCTCCAAAGTTGCAGAGCGATGTTAACACAAGGAGTTTTGATTTGAAAACCTTTATCTGGCATAATTATACATTCTGCCCAGGACTCCATTGACGGGAAGTAAACTGTTTCTCTCCTTCAGTTGTCGTGCTTAGGGGAAAGGCCAGATGGGTCCAGGAGCTAAAGCTACAAAAGAAGCTCTCCTAGGTCGTTGGTGGGAAGTTCAATATTATTGCATTCCTAATAGCAGCTGCTTCTGTTTGAACTCAGGGTTATGAAAGATGAACTACATTAAATGGTAAATCATTAAATATCAGCTGAGTAAAAGCACTATGATGAGTTTCTCTGCTTAAATCACCAGCATCTGTCTTCTTACATGCAAAGAGTTGCTCTCTACAATCATGCAGTGAAACACTGGCGGAAGGGCCAAGACTAAAACCACACACAAAAAACCTCAAATAGCATCTTTTAGGTTTTCAGTTGGTGAGTAAATGATCATCAGCAAATATCCAGAAGTAGAACTAAAGCTCAACATTGCATTTACCACAGCTGTAAAATATTTAGGAACTCATAATCCCTTTAGAGCCTCATTTTTTCCTCCTATTATGTGTTTATTCTTTGTTGGTGAGTAAATGATCATCAGCAAATATCCAGAAGTAGAACTAAAGCTCAACATTGCATTTAACACAGCTGTAAAATATTTAGGAACTCATAATCCCTTTAGAGCCTCATTTTTTCCTCCTATTATGTGTTTATTCTTTGTGAAAAGAAAAACAACTGTTTAAATTATGTCCACCTAATACCTTAGATTTATTGCAAAGCCTACAATTTGCTGGTTTCCTTTTGCTATTGATCCTCCTCTTACTTATGGGGATGTAAACATCATAACTGAAGATAAAGCTCACACTGATTCAATGCTAGAATTGTACAATAATGGATGCCCAAGGAAGGGTTTCAGGATTGTTACAAAAATTAGACCTTTCTCATCTACTTGAATTAAGCAGCAGAATAATCTCAAATGGCAATTATAGCTATAAAATCCCACTTCCTGCATGACTTAGATTTATTGTAGTATACTCAACACTGCAAGCAGTTACCATAAGACAGTGGTCTTTCTTTCTCTTCATCCCACACGTGCTTTCGTGGTGCTTTGCTCCACTGTGGTTTTGTCTTGTCCATGTAAATGTTTAAGCTGTCATTACAGTGTCGTACTGAATGCCAGTATCATTGTGGCAAGAGACTGGAGGTAACTACAGAGCGTCTCAACTACATACTCTTTTCATTTCCCCTGAATATATAGTCCTGCAATAAAAAGCAAATGAAAATTTAGAATTTACTTTAAAGTATCACATTAGTCATCTCTGTCATAAGACAGACTTCAGGAGTTGCCACCTACAAACTTTGGGGAGAAAACATAGAGTTAATTGCATAGATTATGTTCTGCCAATCATTTTTATGGCATGCTTATTTTGAAAACATATCCAGTCTCATTCTCCTGCTTGTCTCAGCTGGGAACATACACAGACTACGAAAAGAGGATTTATAAAATTTTCTTAGTCATTTTACTTATAGACTTAATTTATTTGACACACAAAAGGAATAATTTTCCTTTAATATCTATTAAAGGAAATTATAAAATTATGTTTATATTAATCATGAAACCAATGAAAGTTTCAGGGGAAAGTTGTTTACTAACATTCTACTTACTATGAATACCTGAATCCTTCAAAAGAACATATGTTTTTATACCTCTCAAACTTCTTTTTTTTGATGGAAGTTGTATTATTTTAAGAGACATAAAGATACATTTTTTATACAAAATAAGAAGAATGTTTTCATTGCTTTCTTAATTAGCACCTACATCCACTAGTAACACCATGGAAAATCTTACATGCACAAAGTCATAATTTTGTTTAGAGAAGAAGCAATTATACTCTTGTAAGAAATTATAAGAGTCTGGAAGATCATCTTATTGTGTGTCTTTGGGCAAATTATCAGCTGTGCCACGATTTTCTCATCAGTATACTGAGAATAATAATGCATATCTCACATATGTGTGGAATCAAATCAAATCATCAAGTCAATAATACAGTATATGTAAACTACTGACTATAATGCCTGGCATATATTAAGTTCTTAGAATAAGTGAAATGTTGTTTTGTCCCCAAAAGTGTGCAGTGTATTTCAAATCTATACTATGTAGTCTATATCATCAAGTCAATAATACAGTATATGTAAACTACTGACTATAATGCCTGGCATATATTAAGTTCTTAGAATAAGTGAAATGTTGTTTTGTCCCCAAAAGTGTGCAGTGTATTTCAAATCTATACTATGTAGTCTACCATGTTTCCTACAGCTTCCACCCCTGCTCCCTGCGCCCTTATGCATTTACTAGAAAGACTCCTTTTTACAGCTTCTCATTCCATGTGTTTTATCCACTGGAAATCTTGCAGAGACCAACCAGTGAGACCAACTGGCAAATATATTAATGGAAAACATATATAGCATGCAGTTACCTCTTCTGGGGCATGAAAAGACAAACAGAAAAATGTCAGAGTGTCATGTTTTAGAAAAAAATATAAATCTTCGTGAATTTTGGGACACAATTTTGCGAGCATGAAAAAGAAAAGACAACAATTTTGACAAAATTAAACTTAACCCCATGGGACATGTTTATCTCCACATTGCCCGAGTTTAAGATTTTATAGGCCTATACTCATATTCAGGTCAAACTAAAGATAGCCAAAAAAATCACTTAGCAGCATTGGAAAGTGGATTGAGCTGGTAGGTAGGCATACCCAAGACACTTTCCAGAACACAGAAGCAGGACATATACCTATTATTTAATAGTGTCTTGTCATTTTGTTAAAATATATACATCCAGACAGCCTAGAGTATTCACTGGACAGAACTGAGGCTCTAGAACTGAAAAGATTTGTGTAACTGAGGGGAAAAACACAAGTCAATCATAGTGAAGTTGTAACTAAGACTGTGAATACTGAATAATCTAGCACAATTACAAGCATTATTCAGCACATTGTTCATCATCTTTGTCCATTTTCTCTTTTCTTATTCCTATAATAATGTTGTACACATATATGAACTGATAAATAATGAAGGTAGAGGCTTCATTGTTTCATATTAAATGCCACCTGAAATGTAAAAAGAAATCACTTAATTAATTTTTAGACCACTTAAACTAATTTCATCTCAGACTATATCATCCAACAAGTTATGTCATTACTGAAGCCAAGGTTAAATTGCACATTGTGAAAAATGTAAAGCTGGTGTTCCAAGGGCTTTACAAAAATAAAAGAACTGACCGATCTTGCCTCACTCTCATCCTGAAGAAAAAGTGATCTATCTACCAATGTAGCAGGCTTTCCGTATAGTTAGTCGTTCTTATCTATAATGGATAAAAAGTTTCAAAGGACAATACATTTGAGTATTATATTGCAGCCTTCATTTCGTAAGAGCACTTCAATTTCTCTTCATTTCTGGAGGAAGATTAATTTTGTCACTGAACATTCCAGACCCGTGTTGGTTGCAAGGAGTCAGTTGCACCCCAGCATTTATGGAAGTCCCAAGCTCGGGTGTCAGAGAGCATCCCAAAAAGGATGACACATCACCCTGCAACTGCCATCTGTTGAGTGTTTTCTCAACAGCTGTATCTCTTGACCGTCGCAAATGTAGATAATCACCAGAGGCACAAAGGAAGTTGACAGCCGTCAGACAGAGGAACATTCCATGTGCATCTGTGAAACAACACTGCTTTTAATTGCACCATAATGATTTTCTAACAGACACAACGGTGTGTCGTGTAGTCTTAGAGATGATTTAAAGCACACAATAAACCACAGTGCAGCTGAAAAGCCAATAGAGACTTCTTAGTGCCAGGAAAGTTTTTGTCCTACGTGAATACTTAAGAGCATTTTCACAAGCTGCTCTGTCCACAATCCACTTTTACCAAAAATAACTGCCTCTATCATGGTGCCTGGGCAGTTTTTAAAAGTAAATGCACATTTTTATTTCAAATACCAAAGAGGTTAAGCCTTGGCTTTATTATTAATCCTTGTGATATACAGTACTAAAATAAGACAAGTTCATCGGGTGGGTGATGGTTCAAACTCTCTGTCCTATTTTTTTTTAAAAACCACTTAACATTTTTATTCTTAGCCTTCAGTGCAAAAGTCTGCCCAACTACCTTCTGTCTTTTTCTCTTACAAAACATTCTCTGACATAGCAGTTGCAATGATGTTGAGATGGTGGAATTGGCTGGTAAGACATCAAAATTCTTGGTTTCTTAATGGGAGCAATTAATGACAACACTAGTGGCCACCATTATTTGAGGACCCACTATGGGGCAGTCTCCTCTCAGCACTTTACAAGCTTTGACTTACAAGATTCCAGTCAAAATGTCACTTTGTGTGAAAGTCTAATACTCTGTTTCTGGGAATTCAGTTGTCAGAATATGATGGATTAATCAGCAGAGAGCTTTCTAAATCCTCCAGGTCCATTCCATTCTGAAGCAGAGAAGAATGAGAGGGAGAGAAATAGAGAGAGAGAGGGAGAATAAATGAAGGAAACTTCAAAAGATCTACACTTTCATACATTCCATTTATTCTATCATCATTATAATAACCAATATATAGTGACCCTATCATATATATATATATACATACACACCCACGCCCCCCCCAAAACACACACGTACACATGCACACAGGCAGTATGTACTCTGAACTCTCTTTTCTTCATCTACTGCCAGTTCTCACTTATTTATAAACCATCTTGTTACAATTACCCCCCCAAAACACACACGTACACATGCACACAGGCAGTATGTACTCTGAACTCTCTTTTCTTCATCTACTGCCAGTTCTCACTTATTTATAAACCATCTTGTTACTACTACTCAGAAGTGTGGCAGCAAAGCAGATATTGGACCCAGTTTAAAAAAGAAAAATCTGTGCTGAACTTGCATTAGGTACAGTTGAGTTCATCCTCTATTTTACAGGGGCAAAATGTGTGCCAAAATGAGCTCCACATGCCTAGTAAGGGAGAAAAAGTAATCTTGTCCTCAGCCATCACAAGTTTCATGGCTGACATTCCTATAACAAAAGACAGGTTAATAAGAGAAAAGCATACAAATGTTTTTTCTCCTGCTAATCTGAATTTGGAAAAAAAGGGACAAGGAGAAATTTTACCTTCCACTATTCACCGGGCACTATGGCAGAGATCTGAAAGAGCTAACCTTTGCTAGAAACTTCTTACCTTTTTGCTTTCTTCTGTCAGTTGTCCCAGGATCTCTGTAGGCTCCAAAGCAAGTGGGGTGTCTCAGCTACCCAACAATGGACAACAGAAACCGTAGGGGAGAAAAAGTAACATCTTTTCCTCACTCACCCCAAAGTTCATGACTGACAAGCCTGTAACAAAAGACAGGTTAACAAGAGGAAAGCATAACAAATCTACTTAACCAAAGTTTTACGTGGCATGCAGCCTTCTGAGATGAAGTCCCAAAGACTCAGGGAAAACTGTATTTTTATGCACAGGTTTGATGAAGACTGGACAGTCGTGTAGACGTACGATTGAACAAAGGGGACACAATCTAATGATAATAAACTGGAGAACTTAGCAAAGCCTCTTTGTTTAGGTTCTTCTTGGCCTCCGGCTATAGGTCAGGACTCTGACCTACTTTAAGGGAAGATAGGTCAGAGAATTTCCCTTTGACCACGTTTCAGGGAAGAAAGGCAGGAAAAGGTCAGAGAGGACCTTCTTGCTTCTACGGTTTTCTCAATTTCCTTCTAAAAATACTCAATATGCCAAGGTGTCATATGTGGGGGGGTATCATGTTCTGAGTCCTGATACCTAGAAGTAGTACATTTCAGGAAAGAATCTGAACCACGTATATCCAGGACCCCATATAGCACAAACATTTGAAATATAGTTTTGAAACCTGCTATCTATATTTGTGAACTATCCATAATGCATTTCAAAATGAGCGTTTTCAATAGTGACTCACTCTTCTTGGGAATAAGGTTTGTCTATGAACCTGACTTCCCAGTTCCACCACTTCACAGTGAATAATTGTGAGAGACAATAGTTCATTGTGCTGTCACCTGGAAGCTACTGTTAGTTTTTATTTTTTATCCAATAGATATTTGCACTCTGAGAGTAGGTAAACATTCTCTTAAAGAAAAGAAAAATCATATACATGATTGAAGAGGTGTAAAGCAAGGCCTCACCTATGTAATCTGGTAATTTGGGGAGGGAGGAAAAGGGTGTATATTCCTAAACAGTCTAACTCTGTTTTAGGAATGTTTCTTTTCTCTAAATCACAGTCAGGCACGATTTCAGCTCACTATCGGTTGGTTGCCAGTTCTGAGAAACATGACTCACTCCTGCCAGTTGAAATCGGTTGCAGTAAAGAAGGCACACACCGAAAGTCTCCTTCCTCCATCGTGCCCAGATCCACACTCCTAGGGCCTTTTCAATCTTTTTCTTAAAACAATGTTTTCCATACACCAAATGGTGCAGGCTCTGTGGATGCTTTTCTTGTCCCCACTAGAATAAGAAAAATAAGGACTGTGAAATTATACACATACATAAGAGGAATACGTGTACTGAGTGCCTCACATAGGTCAGGCAACGTTTTGGGTGGTGGAGAAAAAGCGATGCACAAACGATTCAAAGCCCATGACCTCATGGACTTTATATTTTAATGGGGGAAGCAGATAAATAGCAAACAAATAATATACAGCCAGGTAGTAACAAATACGTGAAGAAAATAAAGCAAGATAAGGGAATGGAGGGAAATGGAAATGGGAGGGGAGGGTTTATTGGCACGGGGTCTGGGGAGAGGGTTTTTCACCAGTGTGGATACGTGAAGAAAATAAAGCAAGATAAGGGAATGGAGGGAAACGGAAATGGGAGGGGAGGGTTTATTGGCACGGGGTCTGGGGAGAGGGTTTTTCACCAGTGTGGTTAGAGGAGCCCTGCGTCTTGAGGTTAGATCTGAGTGGAGAGCATGTCACTGGGAACGGATTTGCAGCCAGCAGAATGGCGGGTCCAAAGGCCAAAAGGTGGGAAAGGGCTTGGCGTGTTTCAGGAACCTGCTGTGTCTGAAGGCCTTTGTGGTGTGTTGGTATAAAAGTTGCCAGGTCCTCATTCTGGAAAAAACTGTCTTGTATTCTGAGATTATGGCTTTCCTCCTCCCCCATCCCACCCCCCACTGCTCTTAACATGTCCTTTCTTCTAAGAAATGATGTAAGATTTCAGCGTTAGTCGTTGGTGGTGGTATGTTTTGTTTGTTTGTTTGTTTTTTAATAGCCTGACTTGGCAATATAAAATGTTGGCAACCTTGTGTTGTTCTCTCTCTTTGTCTCTCTCTCTCTTTTTTTTTTTTTCCAAACTGATTCATGAAATACAAAACTCTGTTAACAAACACTGATTTAAGACATGCAGAAAGTGCTAAATCTCTCTGTGTCCATGGAAAAGTCTACCTTACCCTGCTCCTAAGTATCTGTTTATTTTGTTTTACTAATTTTGATACTTCTTATTTCCCAGGTTTATTCTGAAAGAAAAAGAAATGCTGTGCTCCAAAAATTCACATCTTATGGGTTTAACTTATTTTATTTTAACATGAAAAAGCAGTAGTAGAATTTATCCCTGATTCTTTAGTAAAACAGCATGTCGGCAGAACAGGTACAGGAAATGGGACCCTCTCAAGATCTTTTATAGTCTGACATCAAAATTAAAGTGGGATGTTGAGAACATCTGGGGCTCCCCCTCTTCTCTACCTCCCCCCAAGATTTCGAAGGCATATCTGTGTTTGTTTTGTGTTTGTTTTTTAGGAGTAGAGTGGGAAGTTTGGAGCTGCTTTTTTCTTTCTTTTTCTTTAAGGGAAAAAGAGAAAACCAGATATTTTCAAGGGAATTGACTACTAGTGGCCAGTATAACAAAGAAACCCCACTAAGCCTAACCACAACCTGACAGAATGAAAAGTGATTCCAGAGCTGCCACTCACCACAAATCCCCATGAAAAATGCCAGGAAACCAGCTGAAAGCAGTGGAGAGGCTGCTTCTGAAGGGCCACAAACGTGGCCCCCAGAGAATCTTCTGGTCCCATTCAAATTCAAAGTGGCAAAGTGGGGGAGGGGTGGAAACTGGAGATGAGAGAATTAGCAGCCCTGTGATCATTTTCAGCGTTATGATGGAACTGATTTAAAATGCAAAACCGCATTCCATTGTACACACAGAGACAAACTGGAAGCAGAGAAGAAACAGATTTCATTTGGTGATTTTCAATTTTAGGATTGAAATGGGGATGGGAAGGACAGCGCTATTTATTTTTCCAGAAATGAGATTGCCTGTTCTTTTTTTGTAGGACAAGTGAATGTGGATTGATATATTACTTCTTCAGGCTTCAATGCTAATAAGGCATACTTCCCACAGAATCTGACAGAAAGGATGAATACCTTGTCCTGCTAATGGTTAATTTGTAGTGGCATGTGTATTTCTTGAATGTTCATGAAGTTTTCTAATTCATCAGCACACAATTGGGCTTTTTTCTTCCCTTGAAACAGAATGAAATGAGGAGAGGGCCAGAGGTGGGGGGGATTATATTATCCCTCAGCCTGTATATTTGCTACCCAAAAGTTACTGCTAATTTTTTTCTACCTCAGGAGCAAAACTGTTCTTCAGCAAATAATTTAGCGCTGACCACACTTCCAAATGTTTATTGCTGTTGAATCTGTCACAGATTGCATCAAGCCACAGAGATGCTAATCTATCTCATGTATTTGAAACTCCTCTGGGAAACATATATTTGGGCTTGCTGCTGAGTGAACATGACTGTTAGGATTATGGAGACCATACATAGTGAAGAAAAGCAGCATCGCTTTTCTGACTGCAAAGTAAACAATAGGGCGATTGTCGGCTTACACGTTGGGGCCAACAGCCCTACTGCTGAGGAGCTGTATGTAAAAACCAGGATCAGCAAGCAGTCCTGATGTTTTCTTCTTGGAGTTGGATGTTGTCAAGGATTCAGATGAGCCACCCCAGTGAGTATGCAGGAAACAAAACAGGATATTCTTGTTTAAGGACTGCTTTCTGTAATTATGTTGATTTTTTTATGCAACACTTGAACTTTTAAAAACTCAAGGATGCGTAAGAAGTACTCCAGAGGAAAAGAAATGATTGGGATTTTGTTTTAAGTGAAATGTTATCGTGCGTTCTTAACAAAATTAACTTGTTTGCATTTGTGACTGGGTCTATGAATTGAGTATACTCAGACTCTGCCTCCCTACCTCGCCATCGTCCTACCCCTCCCCAGCCCATTTTCAAACAGGAGGTCAAGTTGTCTTTGGAACATCGTATTTCCTGCTTGGAAAAGGCAACTGGATTGTATAATAGTCTGTCAGGAAAGTTATAAGAGTACCAGGAGTTTCCCCTGGAAGATTTGAGGGAGGAAAACTGTGCAGCATCTAGAAACCTCTTTCCTTTGAGCTATCTGAGCTGTTCTGTTGTTGTGTATACAAAGTCTTCAGAATGGAAAGAGCTAAGCTAAACTGCAAATGCCCTGAGGAAAAACGTCTTTGGAAACATGTACCCGGGACTCTCTCGGTACATTGTACTTTTATGTCCGTCCTTGCTGAGGAAGGAACGCCTGGCTCAGCAACTTGCTGGTTAGTGTTATCATGCCACAGACATCCGGTCACTCCTTTCCCATCCGAATATCAATTCTGTGTATTGGACAAGCAATGTAACATATTTGTATGCCAAGAAATTTGATTTTGTGACAATTATTTGCCCTTGGTTTAAGAAAATTACATTGTGCTCCTTTTCTTTTATTGAATCAAAATGCCATGCAATTTCCTATTTCACTTGAATAATTCTCATAATTTTACAACACAATGAAAGGATTATAGATTACTGCAGGTCAATCTCCTCCATAACCCCCTTATTGTTCTTAAAATTCCAGTCCACAAAAGGTCAGAGACAACATAATACATCTGGGCCAAGGACACCAAAAGGTCCCTTTTTGAAAGCACCCTGGCTTCGACCATATTCCCATGCAAGTGTGGCCTGAGTTTTAAGCATTGTCATTCAGTGGAGAAAATGGCATGTAAACTAGTCAGTCAGCAACCGCCACGTTTAGTCGGGGGCATCTTGGGAATGCTGATTTCACTCTAGAGCTGTATGGGTTGGAGTTTAAAATGGTGCTTGGGGGTCCCTGCCTGAGTTTCAGTCCAGATTCTACCATTGGGCAAGGAAATTAGTTAACCCTGCTTTCCCTTGGCTTTCTCATCTGTAAAAGTGAGATTTTAATTGTTCCAGTTACTCCGTCACTGCATAACAAAACACCCTAAAATTTAGTGGCTTATAAGAGCAATTTATTATTATCTCTCACTTTGCTGTTGACTGAGTGGGCAGGCTCTTGGAGTGGTTCTCACTCAGGGTTCATCATTCTGGTGAAGTCATGAAACAGCAGGAACTGCGAAGGCTTTGGAGGGGTGGCCACACAAAATGGGGCATTCGGACGCTGGTTGTAGGTGGCAACTCAGCTGGGGCTCAGTTTGTACCTGGCCTCTCCATGTTGCTTGGGCTTTCTCACAGCATGGAAGCCTTTGTCAGACTTCTGACACGGCAGCTCAGGGCTCCAAGAGAACACAGCAGAAGTTGCCAGCCAACTTAAAGGCTAGGCCTGGTATATTGCCTTCTGCTCCGCTCTATATGTCATGCAAGTCAGTAAGGCCAGCCCAGTTTCAAAAGGAGAGGAATTAGACTCCATGTCTCCCTTAAAGGAGTAGTGAATAATTTGCTGCCATCCTTGGTCCAATACAAACACAATTTCAAACACAGAGATTTGTGAGAAGTAAACAAATCAGCCCCTGTGGTGTACCACTGTCTCACCCATGTAATATATTTTCAGTACAAGTTAGTTCTCGTTTTCTAGGTTCTTATCCTATTTTATTTTTCTTCGTTGTATTTATGCTATCTGACCTTACTTGTTATTTATGTATATCTGTATGTATGTGTTTATTGTCTTTCTGTCCTGCCCACATATAACTTTACAACCATGGAAACTTAACTTTTTTCCAGGGCCTAGGGTAGTGTCTATTACATAGTGAGGGCACCATCAACATTGCTGGATGAATGAGTGAATGAGTAGGTGAACCCACAGTGAATACAGAGCTGGAGGAAACAAAGATTTTGGATGTTTGATTGTGGAAAATGGAAGTGAGGGAGGATTATGAAAAGAGAAGTTGACATTATGATTTATTTAAATGTATTAAAATTAGGATCATTAACTGAAACTGTCCAGGGAAGCACAAAATATATGACCCAGACCTACTTTGCCTTCAAAATTGGTACAATTAGAAAATTGCATGTTGTCACCCACAGGCCTTAGAATCTGAGAGCTCTGAACTTAAGACCCTGCTCTGCTGTTTGCTTGCTGTGTGGTATGAGAAGTTTTTTAACTTCTCTGACTTGTAAAATCTGTATATTCAGACAATAAGACATACCTCATAAGATTCCTGTGAAAATCAAATACAGCTGACAAAGGGTTTCAACAAAAGTACTGCACACAATTTATAAAGATGTATCAATCCTAAAAAGTATTTGTGACATGAATTTTACTTTACTTATGCTGTATATTAGATGACTTTTCCATTTTTATTTTTTAAAAAATCCTCTTATATTTCCAAACACATTAAAAAATATGTTAATATAATATTAAGTTCACTTTTTACTAGCTCAACATTCCATCTTGTGAGTATGTTGGCCCATAAACTGATCGTTCTACTCCACCAGTATTTGACAAAGGAATTGAAACTGAATATTAAATAAGTTTTAACAACCATGTAAAAATAAATGTTTACATTTGTCAAGAGACATAGTGACATCAGGGAAGTAAACATCATGTACAAAGAATCCCTTCCTGGAATTCAAGGGGAATTCCCCCAGCTCCAGTCCCTTTGGTGAGGATGTCCAAACATAAATGACTCAATCAACCAGATAGTGATTGTTGGGACTTCAACAAATTAAAAGCACTCAGAACTTTGGAAAATTTTAAAGGAAAACCACCGCTTAATTTTTAGAGCTCTTAGTATTTTAAAATAAATTTATTGACCAAGATGAACTGATAAATAACTTTCTTCAACATATTGAGGAAATATAAATATATATATGTGTGTGTGTATATATATATATAGATAAAAGTCAATTTATTGGTTGTCACGCATATTTATGTCAATTTATGGTGGGTACATTGAACAGTAATTT
The DNA here is from genome assembly GCF_000696425.1 of Galeopterus variegatus. Taxonomy (NCBI): domain Eukaryota; kingdom Metazoa; phylum Chordata; class Mammalia; order Dermoptera; family Cynocephalidae; genus Galeopterus; species Galeopterus variegatus. The sequence continues at coordinate 41,007 of NW_007730732.1, forward strand.
TGTCTGTTTTCTTGCTTTGTAAAAGCTGTCAAATATTTCTTACCTTGAAAAACTGCTCTAGAACCTGAGGAAGATGGAAGCTAGAAAAAAGGATGATGCAAGAGAATTATACGTCTTCAAAAGGAAACTAGGCAGCAGTAATGTTGCATATTGCTGGCAGGTAGATAGTACAACATACATCTGGTTCTCCAATCAGCAAAACATAAGAAAGGCCACATGACAGGCATAGATCAGTCCTCCAACATGAAGGAGAATGTACTTGCAGAAGTCACAGTAGAGCATAATAAAATTGATTTGTTTTGGGGAGGTGTTACAGGGACTTACAAATACAGGACTCACTAACAGGTGTGATATAGAAAGGTGGCAGAACTGAAATTACATATATTTAATGTATCAGACAAATAAATGTGATTATTAAATATCAGTTTTCCTTCCTTCTTTTGAACTTTTTTTTCTCACATTTTTGTCCATTACCATAATGTCCAGTCTCTTATACTATAGGAGTATAGCCATGTGTGCTGAAATCACCTTGTTCTCAAGTAAACAAGCCCAGTCTTGTTATTCACCAACCAAGGGCAGGTGATACTCTCCATAAAGGGCCAGTATGAGGAAAGCAGAGACCCAGATAAAATAAATATAAAAAATATTCACCAGAGCATTCCCATCCTTCCATATCGAGTTTCTTCATGATCCATGTATTAGGAAGATCAGTATGCCAGAGCTTGGTCTGCTAAGAGAACATCACTTCTGAAAAAAGGGGGAAACTCTTGTTACTACTACTTGTTAGGGCATAGTTGGATCAAATTGTAAAAGGCTTCATCTTTTTAGCAGATATTGACATTCATGCACAACTATTTTTCCTATACAGAAGTACTGACTAAAGTAATTTGTTTTTTTTTTCTTCTTCCACACCTTACCCCTTCCAGAGAAGTCTATAATTCCTCTCTTTAAAATAGTAAATCCAGATGGTGAGAATTCTCAACAAAATGCGTTCATAAACATTTACCAGTTTCTTTCATATTCGTAGTAATGATAACTAATGCGTATAGTTTGGATTATGATTTGTTCAATTAATCCAACCCAGTCAAAAGGCTTTTAGAGGAATTTCAGTGTTCAATCTACTGTTTAACCTCATGAAAAAAGCACAGTTGTTAATGCACTTAAAAAGATTCATGGCAAGGGATAAGAACAGATGAGATGGGTGTCTACAGTCTCCTGGAATCACAAATGTACAAAGATAACTAATTATTCTCTACTGTTTTTATTTAAAAAAAAGAAAAAAGAAAGAAAGAAAGAAAAGTTTTTGGGTTTTTTTTTTTTTTTTTTCACACCAGGCAAACAGCAAGTAACTAATTATTCTCTACTGTTTTTATTTAAAAAAAAAGAAAAAAGAAAGAAAGAAAAGTTTTTGGGTTTTTTTTTTTTTTTTTTCACACCAGGCAAACAGCAACTGGTTTAGTTTCATAAATTTACATATTCTGAGTAGTGTCAGTATTCAGGCAGATTAGATTAACAGGCCTTGTGTTATCATCCAAGGGGGAAAAAAAAAGGAAAATAAATCCAAAGTCATCTGGTTAATTGGAGGAGGCGGGGAGATGAAGATGCTTCCATTAAGTTCTTTTGGAATAGTTGCAAGATCCACAAAATCTGTTTTTAGCTCAGTCATTCATCCCGTTGGATGTGTGATATGTTTTCAATTTAATGATAATTGCCCTTTCCATTTCTTTGATAATTGCCCTCTGTATTATCATTTATGGAGATTCAAATTATAAATCAAGACAAGACAGCCAGAAAAATATTATGATTGTCCCTTCTGAGACCACAGCAAACTCAAGTAACACTGCCAAAATCTGAGAGCTTAAGCTGTTTTCATTTGCATGTTTCTGAACATTTTATTTTAGGGTCCAATGGTTTTCCTAAAGAGGAGGTGGCATGACAGTAATAGAACTGAATGATAATGTGTACAGAGAATATAAATTTAGCTTTGATTCAAGTTATAAACTTGTATTTGAAACCAGAAATCTGCTCTCCTGTTTGAAAGCAAAGGTGAAAAGTCAGCCACAAATGTTTGCTATTTGTCATCTGTGTCCACAGGGAGGACAGGGCACAGCCCTGTCTCCCAGGAGTTTCCCTTTCTCTCTACTCCTAGGCTGTTTGGGAAAAAACTTCATTCTTCTCACTGAATATGCTCAATGATCGAGACAGTAAGATATGTGGAAAGACATGAGTGAGCTTTTATCTAAGATTTCAGGAACTGTCTCCCAAAATAAAAACATGAAAATAAAAATGGTTCTTTGAGATGGTAACAGTGGTATTCTGGCACCAGCTTAAACCTGCTCAGGAGATTCCATTATTAAATTTTCAGGAATTTGGCAAGCTGTTTCATTCCCCCAGAGAGACACTATTAAAAATTAAATTGCATAGATTTCAATGTAATGTGTTATATTAAAAACAAAAGTAATAAATACACAAAACTCATCACTTCTTAACTATTATAGTACTTTGCATTATTTTATAAGTTGTTGAGGATATTTCTATTTGATCTGCATATTAGAAATACCACATTACAGTGTGATATAGGTCTTCTCTTCCCAACTCTACATTCTGTGACTTCATATTAGTAGCCAATATGGTGTATATTAGTAAATAATAATAAATGTGATATTTACACCACCCATATCAGAAAATGCTACAAATCAGTATGTTTCCGCCAGAGAGCTGATTATTAAAACATTTTGCAGCCCAGCCCTGGGCAGTAATATAATTTTGTGAAAGAAGAGACTTTGGAGCAGGGATGATCTGGCTTTCCTTTTGGCTCAATTAGTAGCTATATGAAATTGGGCAGTTTACTTAAACTCTCTGAGACTTAATTTGTCACTGTCCTGCTTAAGAAATACCCATCAATGTCTTTCTATTACTCTTAGGATAAAGTCCAAAGTCCTTAGGGTCTTCTTTCCCTTACCCTTGCCCCAGATTTCTTTAAACTCCTTGAATCTCCCAAGTTCCTTCTGCCTAAGCGTCCTTAAATCTGGAGTTCTCTTCTTTTTCCTTTGTCCTGCTAACTCCTACCCTTATTTAGGTCTCAGTTTAAATGTCACTTTCTCAAGGAAGACTTCCCTGATAGCATCCCCCTATGTCTCCCATGTAATAGGTTAGCAATCCCTCTTATAAATTCCCATAGCACTTAGCATTTATCAAACCTTTAGCACTTACCGAAAGTGTAACAAAATTATTTTGCACATAGTTGTTTGCTTAATATCAAAACCCAATCTTTCACCTGTGTTTCTCATGCATGTTATTTCTGTCCAATGTAGCCCCGTACCCATGGTCTACTTTGCTACCCTAACCATTTACATTTCACCTATGTCTGTGTTATTAAGAATCTTTCACCTGTGTTTCTCATGCATGTTATTTCTGTCCAATGTAGCCCCATACCCATGGTCTACTTTGCTACCCTAACCATTTACATTTCACCTATGTCTGTGTTATTAAGAGCAAACTCCCTTTTCAAAACCACTCATTCTACCTGAGACATACTACAACACAGTTGTTAAGGATGGGGGCTATGAGGCTGAGCTGTCCTACCTTCTGAGCTGTGTGACCTTCACAACCTCTCTGTCCCTCTCTGTCCTTCCATTTCCTAACGTACAAAGTAGAGTTAATAACAAAGCCTGCTTCCTAAGGGTTGCTGTGAAAATGAAGTATATTCACCTCTGTAAAGTGCTTAGAGCAGTGTTGATCATGCAGGAATCAGTGCTCATCTGTCTGAAGTTCCTGCTTGCCTTAACTATAGTTGAGCTTTCCCCCAAGTCCCCGCTTCTATGGAGTCTCTCAGTTTTCCTACCTTTGATGAGTTTAGACAATCCAACAGCTTTAAATATCTCGTCCACCAGAAGGACACTGAACTCTCTATCTCTAGTTTATCCCCTAATTTATAATCTTCCAGTTTCAGCTACTTACCGCCATCTCCATGAGACTTTTTGACACATCAAACACAATGTACCACACCCGAATTCATCACTAACCCACCAGACTAGTTCTTTCTTTTGACGTCTGTATTTCTGTCGATAGCATCCCAATTTCTTCAGTGAGGCTCCAGGTTTCCAATTTATCTATGTCTCTTCCTGCTCGAAACTGCACGTCTCAGCAGATGACAATTCCTATTGATTGTCTCTGAAATACCTCTTGCATGTTTTTCTTCCTTTTAATTCCCACTGCTACCACCTAGTCTAGGTTCTCATTAAGCCCTTTCTTGTCTGGACTGTAACAATAGCCTACTGTCCAATCTTCACAGCTTTGGGCTCAGCTTAAACTGAACAAGAAACATTCTTCTAGAGGCAGTCGCTCTCATAACACATCTCTCTCTCTCTCTCTCTCTCTCTCTCTCCCGCATTTGTGTGATGTTTCAATTGTGTCTTCCCTCTGTCACATTAGAGACCTTAACCAACTATTTCACCTCTGTATCCTCAGCACCTAATAGTACTAAGTAGTACTATTTACTATTAAATTTAGTACTTTATTAAATATAACAATCACATTAATATATTATTAATATGGTATATTATTGAAAATAGTACTACTATATTTTAAAAATTGCTAAAATTACTTGTTGAGTTACTTACTGAATAAATCTGATTTCCATCCTGGCTCTAATCTATAGCACACACACTTCATCTGCCTAAATTGGATTTCTGGTTAATATACTCCCTTCTCAAACACCATCAGCACTTTTAATTGATTGCCTACTGTCTAATGTCCCCATCCTGAAATACAAGACCCCAATTAAGAGTACAGACTTACTTCTATGAAAGTTCCATTCTACTCAGAATATTCTAGGAGTTGTTGTTTAATTAGAGAAATGATAATATTAATTGTGATTTCAAAAGCTTACTCAGGCTATCTCCTGCAGGACAATAGAGAAAGCAGAGGAACTAATCTTTTCTTATCAGTTACACCTGCTGCTGAAAGGGAAGGTGCAGTTAGGAGTTCACCATCATAGTCAAGGCATGAGGAGACTGTCAGGGAAAAGAGACGCACATATTTAAATAAAGATATTGACTGTGGAATTTCCTCAAAACTTTTTCAATTAAAACGCTCTTTTTAGATGCAAAAGACGAGATAAGATGATAGTGGAGTTTTTCTCCATTTTTCTTAAACTCAATTTCACTTCACCTCTTCTCCAGGTGAGATGCCACGGAATGCACTTTTTCTCTAAACTGGGTGTATTTTCATTCTTGAGCTTTTTTCTTATTGAATTTTAAACTCTTTTCTCCGTGTAGGTCATAATTATACTTTTTAAATCTGCATTATGAAGATTAAATGTTGCTTTCATATTACGGGGAACTTTTTTTTTTTTAATCTCATAGATTTTTTTCCTCCTGAATTAGTTTAAAGGATAAACTGTAATCTTTCTTAATAGGTTTTAAACATCCTGACCTTGTATTTTTAATACCAATGCTATCACTACATGAGTAATAAGAGTTACTCAAACATCTGACTTCTTTATTAAAATGCTATTGTTTTAAACTTGTAAATGTTTCCAGAGAAAGCGATTTCAAAATTTGTGGAAATTAAACAAAAAGCAACTCCCTTCAAAATAGTTTTAATTCGACAGTGGTAAGAAGGGTGTTATTCAAAGGAGACTAGCAAGTCCTATTCCGATAAACAAGTCATTCTCTAACTTTAACAAAAATAACTTCTTTTGTACATTTGACTACATTTAGTTAATGCTGCCTTCATTAGATTCATTCGCAAGATTAGTCTGTATGTAAAAGACACATGCAGACATTAATTCAACTTCTGTTAACACCTACATTATCCAATATGGTGTTCCTTGAACCCTTTTAGATGCAAAAAACAACATAAGATGATACTAGAGTTTTTCTCCATTTCACTTAAACTCATTTTACTTCACCTCTTCTCCAGATGAGATGCCGCAGGATGTACTTTGTACCTAAACTCTCAAGAAAATATTAAACAGTCCTTGAATGATGCATTTTCAAATATAAAGTCCTATTAAAAAAGAGAAAGTTGGCCAGCAATTCAAAAGCTACACCCATTACTACAAATATCAACAATTACTCAAACATTTTCATCCCATAAAGATGGCACAGTTAGATAGCCAATGTTAATCTGTCCTACAAAAAAAATGAGCTTTTTAAATTACAGATAAAAATATCTCTCATTCACAAAATTACACAATCAAATGCCCATCATATCTTTGAAATGTCGATCTTATGTCTACTACCTAACCATGAAATGTGGAAATTGGCAAGAAAACAACCTAAGTGCTACTTTATTCCTTTAGCACGTTTGACCAGAATCTCAGATTTTATCCTCATCTGTAAAAGTATTTAGCCAAAGGCAGTGTGAAGCCTGGAGATGAGTCTATCTAGGAAATTTTCCTTTATTCCTTGTCATAGAACCTTTACAGCTATGTTGGACCCTCACTATAAAACACTGGGCTAGAGGGCATAATTCAGTACTAGACAGATTTGCCTTGGACTGCATCCAAGGACTGTCATTTTGAAGCTGTTTTGCCAAGAGCAAGGTCCTACTTGGACCTACCCTCAGGAGAGTGTCACAGCAAGGTCACATCGTAGAAGAAAGTATGATTATTCCTCATTTACCATTTTAAAGCCAAGTTTAGGAGCCTCACTCAGCCATCTGAAGGATAACCAAGACTACCCTTTGCATTCAGAAAGTACTTTTTTATTATGTTTCAATTCATGTCAAACTCACAGTATGTTGAAAAACTAAAAATTACTGTTCTCCAAAAACCTACTCTCTTGATCCCTCCCTCGTAATTTACTCACATCGTCAAGTGCGAGAGGCCCATATTCTTTACAACATATTCTATGTCCATCAAGGGTATGAGATATTTACAAGCCCCTTTAAATTCAAGAAACAACTAAAAACTAGTCTAATCTCTAAGATGTATAAATGGTTAGCTCATCTTGGAATTCTGTAGTTTAAAATAAATAAATAAATAAAATAATACTTTTTAATAGGCAGTCATTTCTTGGTCTACAATCTTGATTAACTTCACTTCTGTTGTAGGTTAGCGACAGTGTTTGATTTTCCATTGCAGGTTTAAGACTTACTTGATAGAAAATCCATCCATCTACACACTACATAACTATGAGCAAATTTTCAGTATTTGGAACCTACATGCAATACTTTGACTTTTAGAGACTAAAATGAACAGGAGAGCAGTAATTAGTTAAGAGGCCACAAGTTGGCTTCACTATCTTGCTGCTTCGAGAAATTGTAAATAACTGCTGCATCTCACCATTCCTATCCTAAGTTAACATTTTACTGCTTGCAAAGTATTTCTGGACTGGAATAGGAATGCTCAAAGCAGAAAGATAATCCTTGGTAGCAAAATAAACACTAACTGCTCAAATAGTAATAATCAATAAATATTACATATGCATACCATCAAAAACAAATGAGGTAAATTAAACATACTCATTTGATTAAAAAAGAAATGAATATTTCTCTGCTACAAAGGTGGGATGGTCTGGAGTCTTCCCATCAGGTATCTATGTGATGCCCCGGTAAGCATCAGGTCAGAGGGGTAAGAAAAAATCAGGAGACCCGTTTACACCTCAGTTTGCAAAAGCAGAGGGAAGTAAACAATAGCTGCTGTGGGAAAAGATCCTATTATCAATATATAAAAAGTAAAGTCTCTTCCTTTTCTACCAATGGTGAGCAAGCACTTACTTTGCTTTAGAAAATATATAACATTTCTTGTGAACCTTTTATTATTGGCAACTGACACTAAAGCAGTTAGGTGAACCAGAAGGTGAATTTTTCTTATGCTTTGGGAAAGAATAATTGACAACCGAAAAAAGAATGTTCTCAAAGACCACTAAAGCAAACAAACAAAACGTTTGTATCTTCTGTGTTTTTTTAATATATGGCTACTTCAGATCTGAGAGATACCTAAGAGAAAATAAAATCCCCTGAGCCATTTTATTTTGTATATTTAAAATATTTCTTGAGTTCATGTTGATACTAACTTTATAAACTCCTCATATCCTGGTATATTCATCCTCCCTTTCCCACCTATAAAGACTTGCTTTCTGATTTGCCCTCACATCTGCATTTACTGAAGGAATAGATGCTCAGCGCCTAAGGGTCAGAGTTTGATCCTTTCCCTCATGTCACTACAGCAGAAAGAAATGCAGTTCCCAAGGGGTGGTGGCAGCTTTGCAATGGTTGGCCTGTAGTTTTACATTTTAAGTAAGCAGGTGGCATCAATGGGCTGTCTAATGACTAACAAGATAAGAGTGCAATCGATCTTTTTATTAACCCATCTCCCCAGGTGGGTGGCAGACTGCTCCTCCCTCCTGGGTTCAGTTACATTGTTCAGTTCCAGGAACCATTTAGACCCTTTTGCTTTTTTGTCTAAGCCCATACTTAAAGCACAGGGGCACAAACACTGATATTCCATCTCACCTAAATTCTATCCTCTCTGTACCTCCAGATTGGGAAAACGCCTTCATAATTTGAATCTAATACAAAACAACATTTAATGCACATGCGAACTCGTCTTTAATCCTAATAATATTTTTTTCATGCTGATTTTAAACTGTGGGTTTGTTTGTCTTCCTTCTAGGTCACAGACCACTTACTCTAAATCTTGCAACTAATTTTGAAGAGCATGGAGCCTACATAGATTCATAAGGTAAATGACTAATTTTAAAATAAGACATAATGGATTCAATTATGGTATGAATTCAAGCATTGTATAAATGTGTTGTGCTTTATCTATTGGTGATTTTCTGAGTTATGATATCGGATGATCTTTCAGTGGAGGGTAGAATTATGATCCTGGGGAGAGATGAGAAAAAAAGAAACTACATGTGCAGGTTCCTTCTCTTTCACTAGTCAGGTTATCTGCTGTATGTTGCTTAAGGCTGGCCGCCTGCCTAGGATTCTTGCTAAAGTGTTTTTGCGAGCTTAGGAAGCTCCTGCCTTAGAGCATGCCTGAACCTCACAAGTCACACAGTCAAGTGGAGATCAATTAGAGTTGCTATTTTCATAAATGAAGGCAAACTCGTTGTGTATCTGCATCCAGCCTGGCAATGACCAAGCCACTACTGGAAGCTCCCTGGTCTCCCCTGTGGGAATGAGGGGGGCCGCCACAGGCCTCAGCCCACCCCTCCCCGCTTCCTCCTTCTTCCATCCCATTTCCTTCCCCTTTCCCCTCTCCACCGCCCTCCCAACTGCTCCACAGTAACATCATAGAATGTAAAAAAAAATAATATTAATTTTTAAATAAATAAATAAATAAAAATAAAACACAATCTCTAACAAAAAAAAAATCTCATTGTGGCTACTTCTACCATGGGTGGTGTTAGAGGCAGAACTATGGGATAAAGGGATTTATAGGGGATGGCCTCATGTTTCTATGTCACTGAATCATGGTCGTCGTTTGCTTTTCTGGTTCTTATTAAATAATTGTATATTGCAAGTAACAGTTCTATATTAAGGTGGACGCTTTGATTTCATGGATAGCAAAATGATTAAAAGCTTAGGCTTCAGAGCCAAACTAAATTCAAATTACGGTTCTGCCATTCACCAGCTAAGTGACTGTGGGCTTCACATTTCACATGTACAAAGTGGGAGAAATAATAATGCCCACTTCCAAGCACTGTGGCATACAATAAACAAATTAGTAAATGTAAAGTTCTTAAAATGCTGCCTGTCACCTAGTAAGCACTAAATTTACTGATTAAGTAAAGCGCTATTATTCTACGTCCTCACTTTGTTTCAGTTTCTCAATTCTCTCGCAGTGCACAAACTTGGTGGTTGTGGGAATTATTCAGGGAACCAAACTCTCAATTCCCTTTTAGCAGCCTCTGTCCTAGAGGAGATATATTATACGTTCATGTAAATGCCAAGAAGAAAAATAATTGACATCCCGTTGCCCTTTGAATGGGTTCCTGGCCAGCCCTAGGTGGCGTGACGTGTACACTGACCTAAGAGTGGGGTGCCTGCCAGCTCGGTGCAGAGCGTAGTCAGAGGATCAATTAGAAGGCTCGTCGCCATTTCAGAAACATGCAAACATCAATTGGCATAGAGTTTCAGGAAGCAGAATAAAAAGGGACCTACAAAACAAAAAGCCTTTCAGGGGGATGGAGGCCTGGTTCTTCCAAATCACAAACGGATGATTATGATCACCATTAGAGCTTAATGAGCCTATATATGGCTAATGACTTCATCTCTCCAGTAGATTTGCCAATAGTCCATGTTTCCACTCTCATTCATCCTTCTCTTCTAAGAAGCATAACCATGGTGCTAATTTGTCAGAAGAGAACCGGTCATCAGATTTCCCCCTCTCCACTACCAAAAGCATATTTCTCAATTCTACCACCCCCCTGTTTCCTTTCAGAACTGAAGGTAACAGATCAGAGAAAAGACAATAACACCAGGGAATGGTTTAGAGAACCCTGGAACATCTGAGTTCAATCCAAAATTGGTCATTAACTACCCTCTGACCTAGTTTTCTCATCTTCAAAGTATAAGCGGTCACTTTCCTGTTTCCATTTACATAGTGAAACATAGCTATCCTATTTCCAAAGATAATATTAAAGACAAAAACATGTGAAAGTGAAATTTTAACATAAGTAGAAATGTTCTTTATTTCATTTACTTTAGATATTTATTACAAATGCTATCACTCCTAGCTCTATTTTTATTTTAATAACCCAAATGCAGAAAATGTTACTGTAAGATTTGAATGAGTTATTTATCAAGTCATTTAAAAACTATTAGTTAGAATAAGAAATAAGACCTAAACTGAAGTTAGAATCATTTTTTAATTAACTATACTATTATAATATTTATATTATATTACATTAATCAACAGTGATATTTACAGTCACTTAAAGGGGCAAAAGTTGGCGAAGTAAAGAAGTTAGGTAAATAGTTAGCAAATGGCCTCATGCTGTCTGTGCCACCCAACCATGGCTGTCATTTCTGTCTGCCGTCACTGGACTGATTATTCCCCACAATCAGCCACTGTCTCCATCCCTGGAGAGATCTGGGCATCCTGGGATCTACTGCCTGGGAACTGCCAAAGAGCTGGTTTATCTGGAAGATCCAGAATAGTCAACTCTGGCATGAGGAGTGAAACATGGAAGGGAGCAGGGAGGTGGAGCCATGTGTCTGTTCTGCAGGTGATCTGGTTGTGGTTGTGGAAGGGTAGCTGCTGGAGGTGGGACCATAAGGGCCTCCTGCGATGAGGGGACTGCATCCCATCTAATGTGGCTCCACTGCTGGTGGGAGATGAGTCAGTGAGAGTGTGTTGGTGTTCTTTACATGCTTATGGCACCCTGAAGACTGGCTGTTAAATATTCAAAAATTTTGCAAGTCATTAAAACACTGGTAGCATGAAACAGGCCAAAGCAGGAGTGTTTACACCATGGCAATTGGCAAATGCTACACATCAAAGCTTAATATTTTTAGAGAGCTAGTTTGCCAGCATACTACTGCCTTTATGTGCACTGTGCACTGTGCTGCATTCCATCCCATGCTTCATCAATATCACAGGTCATATATGCACTTATGGACATGTATATATCCATATTTGTGTTCTCATATATTTCTCCCCCAAAACCTAGCAAGAAGAAATTTGTTTCCATTTTACATAGGGAAACTGAGGCTGCTCAGAGAGGTAAAATGACTTGTCCAAGGTCATCCAGCTCATGGATCTTGGCTGTCATAGCCTTTCTCTTTCCACAGCCATCAGGCTGTTTTGCTCCTTAAGAACTGAGATCCAGGGCAGCAGGCAAAAGCCACCTCCCTAAACTCCTGGCAACCTGTCTCCTGGCTGCTGGATTACTGATTCTGTCAGTGTTGCCTGAGCTGTGAGAGGTCTGAGGACACAAACACTGAAGTTCTCCGCTCTGTTTCTAGTCAGGTCCACTCAGGGGACTAGCAAAGGCTAAAACTCTCTCTGGTGGGCAAAGACACTGTGCCAAAAGCCTTCCACAGGAACTGGCAGCCCTTGAGTCCTGAGCTCTGGGACACCCCTTGTTGCTGGGGCTCGACTGGGCAGGAAAGAGACCATGGCACTGTCTCCTATAGTGTTCACATCCATGCAGACGGCTTTCCCCACAAGCACCCACAAAATAAAGGGGCATTTGAATACCTTACTAAGGCAATATTTTTTTTTAAATATAGACTGTTTTTATCCATCTGTCATTTGGGGGTGAGAACTTGGGATCTACTGGACTAGGTGCAGCCATGACTGCACACATATCTACACAGGTCTGCACATGAGATCCTTCTGCCTAAACGCCCTCAGCAAATCTAGCCTCATGATGGGCTTTCAATCCAATTTTTACCCTTGTTGCAGTGTGAGGAAAGGAGAGTGATACATCCAAGCTGAGGCTGGAAGCCCTTGTAGGTAGGGTTTACCCATGCACTGTGACTTGCCCGTTCCATCAAATGGACCAAGCTCCAAGTTGCACAGGTCAGCCGTCTTCCTCTGTTTACCTCCATATGTCAGTGTTTTTCAAACCTTTTTGATTAAGAACCATACTAAGAAATAGATCTTACACTGTGATTCCAGTTTACACACCCATCACTGAAATAGCATGCACTTGGGTGATGCACTCTGATATTTCTTATCTTATCCGTCTTATTCTAGTCTTAGTCTGTTTGGGCTGCTATAACAAAAATGCCATAGACTGGGTGCATTATAAACCACAGAAATTTATTTCTCCTAGTTCTGGAGGCTGGAAGTCTAAGAACAAGATGATGGTAGATTCAGTGTCTGGTGGGAACCTTCTTCCTAGTTCATAGATGGCAGCTTCTCACTGCGTCCTCACATGGTGGAAGGCACAAAGGAGCTCTCTCAGGCCTCTTTTATAAGGGCACTAATCCCACTCATGAGGGCTCAGCCCCCATGACCTAATCACCTCCCAAAGACCCCATCTCTTAATACCATCACCTGGGGATTAGAATTTCAACATTGAATTTTGGGGAACACAAACATTCAAGCCATAGCACCATCCAATCTTATGACATCCAATTATTTTGTACCCTTCTCTACCCTATCCTACCCTGTCCTATCCTATCCTATTCTGTCCTATGTCCTTTTTTATTGATTTTTTGGTCAGTTTTATGACTCACAAGAGAGTCTAAACACTAAGTCCCAGAAACTGTTCTTGGCAGTACACTCCTGGAAAGCCATGGTTGTTGATAATAGGTGCTTAGTGCCTATTTGCTGTGATTGGTAGGTTCAGCATTGTCCATATCTCAGGAGCCTTGGTATCCCAAAGCCATATGGGGACAAAGGGAAAGAAATTAGGAGCTTCCTCAAATCTGGTTATCCCATACCCTGACCCCACTGAGAGGAATACAGGGCCAAATTGTATGGTCTCATCCTGGTGATGGCCCCGTGCTCTGGGGGGACTTGGGGCTAGGTGGTCACAGAGACCTCAGGTGGGCTACATTCCTGATGTTAGTATCAGTTCAGGCAGGGTCGTGAAGATGTGAGGGAGAGATGAGATCCATTCTAGGAAGGGGCAGACCCAATTTTGGGAGACCTACTCTGCCTTTGTAAGCAATTTCGAATTTCAGGCTTTGGCTTTCTGCTCGATGAACTGCACACCAGTCTTGTTTACACTGCCAGGTCCCACTAGGAGTTTTCCCACTTCTTCAGGTCTTGCTGCTTTTTAATGTCTTTCTTAGATGAGAAACAAAAGCTCTGTGATGGTCTTTCATATTCACTTTTATAGACCTATAAAGTCTACAATGTTTGAGAATGGCATTAGTGGCATGACTTTTTAAAAAATGTCCTGCTGTTTTGGACCCTTTCTGTTTTTATGAAATTGCTATTTTGTATTAACACAGTATTTGATAAACATTTGTAATGAGAAAAATATTCCTCCTGGTGAATATTATTGTTTCCAGTAGAGTAGAAAGTATTTAAATTAAAAAAAAAAAAAATCAAGATGCCAAAAAAACAACTTGGTGAAGTAGAAATGATGATATCTTTTAAAGAACAGATATTAATTATAGCTTATTTATTGGAACATATTTTTTATAGAAATAATAGATACCAGTCTTTATCATGATTCTTATATGAAATTTTTTTCATTTTTCTAATTTCAAAATATAACCAGTAAATAAAGTAGATCTTAAATACGTATAATATAACGAAGGCAAGACAAATGGTAGTTACCATAAAAAGAATAGTTAGATATTAAGACAATGCTTTAGTATATACTTCAGTACTTCAGAAATCCTAAATTGTTTTATGTTAAAATATTCCAGCATAATTTTTCTGGAGTCTTTATGCTTATAAAGTTTATACATAAACTTTGTTTGTTATGATAATATAAGAAACATGAAGGGATAGTGTCTACTCCCTGTAATCAGAATTTCAGGAAAGTGTCACTGTATGTGGCAAGATAGCACTTTTGGACTCTAGTCCCAAATCTACGTCTGAACTTTCTGAGTGATCTTGAGTAATCATCATCTATCTGACTAAAGTTTTTGATGTATAATTTGCAAAAAATGGATAAAGGGACCTCAAAGTTGAAGGCTGAGTTTTAGAAAACTTTGCAAGCAACAAAAATGTTTAGCAGATTATAACATGCGTGCAATCCACATTCTGCTGTCCGTCTTTCCCTGCTCCTATCTGCCCACTCCTCTTACCACTGATTCCATCATTACAAGGATAAAAGTATTAGTTTAAAATGGATCCTCTTCACATTTAGTGAAAACTTTAAAATCACAAAATAGTATGAGCTAAATTTACTTTCTAGTCTCACCCACTAGATGTTTGGGGACCTTTATTTTTTAAGTCATTTAGCTAATTTATTGAGGGTCTATAATATGTTCAAAACTTTTTCACAACAAAGAACTATAAAAAGAGTGTAAAGTGTGCTCCTTTTCTCTGTAGTTTATTTATAGAAGTACAATCAACATATATAAAATAAATATTAACCTTAGGAGAAAATATAGGCATATGCTCATCTCAGTATAATAAATTATGGATTTTGTAGGAGTTCTGATGGAAAAAGTGGGATCTAAGATGTGGATTTAATAATGAATAAAGTTTGCATACATAGTGCTTTTCTGGGCTAAATAATCAGCGATAGTTTGGATTTATATTACCCAGGGTCTATGTAATGAGCAGTTTGATCACTAAAAGCAAAAGAAAGAAGTAGTTGAAGGGGCTGGGCACACAGCGAAGCTAGTCAAATTCCAACAAACAAGTCTTTCTCTGTTCCGTGCCCAGTGAAAGTAGGAATAGACATCCCACCAAAATCCCCAGCTTAGCTGGAGCCTGAGGCTCTCCTCTCAGATTGCAACAGTGAAGATTCCAGGATGGGTGGAAAGAATTTATTCCTATCAGAGAGAACTATAGCTACTAGAGCTGCATTACAGCCTTTGAGACCTAAATATTGGTCTTGTGTGCAAAGCTCACTGAGTAACTCCATCTCTTAGAAATAGAAACCTAGAGACACAGAGGCTCATCAAGCATAAGCATTCTCTCCCTGAAGACTCAGTTTCCTTAGCTCACCCTGTTGGCCCATCAAGTTGCTTTCTTTCTTTGTGACCAGCCACAAAGTGAACCAACTGAGAAAGCTGGTACCACTGACTTTAACAGAGAGAGGTTTGAGTTTTAGAAGATGAGGCCATTTCGTACCTAGCTCTGTGAATTAGCCTTTTGCCATCTAAGGAAAAAAGGAGATTATTCTCATTTTAATAATCCAAAACTTGACTCACACACAAAAAAAACCCTAACATTTGATATTGGTCTTAAAACTTTAAGTTGCGTTGTGTTGTAAAAGTAAACTGTGACTATGCTGATGACAATAATCATACCTACCATTATTAAGAGTTTATTGTGTGCCTGCCACTCTGTTACATGCTTTAATTTATGTACAGCTCAATTAATTTCAACAAAATTTATATTAGGAAGAAGGTATTGTCCCCAGTTTAAAGACAAAGATATGAGGCTCTGGAATTTAGCTTGATCATATTTAACAAGTAGCAAATGGCAGAGGCAGGACTTGAACCCACCTCTCTCCAAAGCCAAAGGCCGTGCTCTTTCCATTATGTGCACTACCTTTCAGACGTGCTGCCTCACTGTCTAATGATGCTTTTGTTATATACTCAGGTACCAGGAAGATGACTGAGTTGACGGTTTTATTGCATGTATGAACATTAACATCAACCGATACTTATCATTTAGACCCATGAAGTCAATGAATGTTTTGCAAGCAGATGGGCTACAGATTCAGAAAAATCAATGAGTATTTGAGTAAGCAAGTGAATTATAAAGAGTAAAAGCATTATATGTGCTTTTTCTTGGAAGTAAAGGAAAAGCTATAGTGTTCATAAAACAGACCCAATGCTAATTACTTAGAACCCCCCAAAGTAGAAATCAATCCGACTGTATGTTAGGTTGATTTTGTTCATTCCATAAACTTATTTCCCAATAGAGTTTTTAAATTTTGACATTCAAAATAAAGAATCCTGTTTATGGCTCTTTAGTTTTGAATTCAAGGCCAGTTTACGTCCTAAACTTGTCTCATTCATTATTCACTTTCATGTAAGGCTCACTGCCTTGTTTTCACATTCTGCATGCTTTTACACACTTGCCAACAGACTGCTCTCACTGTCTGGAAGATCTTCCATTGATCTCATCTTTTCTTTCTCATGTCTATCAAATCTTCACCATACTCAGCCTCCAGAATCTAAAGTTCTGATTTTGCCCAAAGCTTTCCCAATTAGTTAGATAACAAACACTACAGTCCTGTGAAATCATCTTTCCTCTATAGTCAAAGGCATTACCAGTGGTAAAATGTATTCATTTTGTATAGAGAAATAATTTCAACAGTTAGATTGCACTTTTCATTGATCTATTTTTTTCTGGTTATAGTGGAAATGCTATTGCAGAAAATTTGTAAATTTGAAAACACACTAGAAAGAAAATAAAAGCCACTGTTTATGCCAACACCCAAAGAAAAGTGCTGCTAACATTTTGTTGTATTTCTTTCTAGTCCTTTTCTTTTTAACACATTTTGTTGTGTTTTAACTTAAACTCTCCCTGCCTTAATATATTTTTCTCCTGCTTTTTTTCCCTTAAAATTAGACCCTCTAAGATTTGGTTTTGCCCAGGTCCCTTCATTCAAAAGCCAAGTAACCAGTAGGAGATTTGACTGTTGACAGGCCCGGTAAAGCATTGATTCATAGAAACCTAGAAGTACCCATGTCTCTTGGCTTCTTTACAAAGACATAACTCCAACATGCTCTTCTGTGCAACTCCCGGTAATTCTTCTCTGCCTCCATCATATGTTAATTTTCTGCTAATTAAAACCACTCTGTTTTATTTCATAGAAGCTAGGAAAATACATTAATATTAGATTATATAAGACTTGGCATTATAATGTATCTGTCTTCTTGATTTCTAAATTAAATTATGGCTCTGGAAACCTATTTTGTGTTCCTGTAATGTTACAAACGCCCTGTGGGTTCTCTCCCCTCTCTGTGGGTCCGTGTTAGCTGTATGTAAGATTATGTTTTTTCTTGCTCAGCTTCCACAGGTGTCTAGCCTGTCCCCCATCCTGCCACCCCCTCCAACTCATTTTATCAACTTCATCAGTTTTTACCTGGTGAACATACATTGTCTATAAACTTTCTCCATTGCACTTACTTGTCCAATTTTTGTATTCAAGTTTTTGTCATCTAGGTCATTAGGAAAGACTTTGCTCTTAGGCAATTATCATGCATCTCATTTCTTCCACATACTAAAAGTAATGTTTGACTATCCCACCCACGTTTAAACATTTATCCCATTTGGATTTGTTTGCTAACCAAACTTTTAAAGATGCCATTTTTTTTTCTAAAAAGCAGTTAAAATGTGACCCTCATAGGAGAAACAGCTTTACAGTCTTACTGAACACCTTTCTCTCGATTCCCCTGATACAAAGCGTATCCTCAGCACCCAGCACATAGCATGTCATCATTATCTATTTGTAAATGAATAAATAATATCCTTCAAGGCATCAAAACCCATCTTCAAACAAGTGGGACTACTGACATATAAGAGCTAACAGCTTTCATAGCTTGGATGAGATGCAAAAACCTTTCCTTCTACAAAAACGTTTTTCCTTAAATGTGACCTATGAATCTCCTGCCTACGACAACAGCATTTCTGCACCTTGTATATTTTTTTCACACTACCTAAAAGGAATACCAGAGACTATCCAAGCTGAACCCTGATTCTAAAACTTTTGGAAAACATCCAAGTATATTTGCACGTCTGTAGTGTAGATTTTACACATGAAGTAGAAGCACCATTGACGAGGAGCATGAGAGCTGAACAGCTGGGAGAATGTTGAAGTTCCCCAGGCAAGGGGGGCTCAAGGGGACAATCAGAAGGTGTCAGGACAATCAAGACACTGCAATATTTTAAACTGCAGACATTCTGCATCAAGGCAGATATTGCCAGCAAGAGGTCTGTGTTTTATTGAAGTCTAAACTAATTCCCCTTGTTTTATGCTACTGAATGGTTCATTTGATTTGGGAGCCTCGGGGGGTAAAGGGGAGGGAAGCAAATTAAGTCAAAACTGTGAAGACTTGTTAAAACTACACAAGGTGTGTCTAACTCTCTTATTGTTACATGACACATCAGGAGAAAAAAAAGAATCTGTGGGAATTCCACCTTGACTGACTCCAAAACAACTCACAGCTGATTAAGTCAACCTTTGAAACGTGCAATGAAAATACAGAAAAAAACAGAACTGAATATGCAATAGCATAAACTAATCATTGTTTCATTTTCTGGAAATTGTGTTGGCACCAGGGTGAGGAGCAGATGAAAAAACTCCAAGAAAAGCAAAGATATCTCTCTGTAAATCAGTAAGTTTACAGATTAATGAAGATCCAGACTTTGCTGTTAAGGACTTAATACTCGGTGATTTTGAGCATGTCCCTCCATAATGGCAGCCACTTAAGAGTTTCAATAGGGGACTCATATATATACCTAGAGAAAGAAGGAAATGGGAACATTCATGACTTTTGCACCACCCAACATACACACAAAAAAACCCTCTCTTAATCCCTCTATAAAACTTTATTTACATAGTTGTAAATTGGGTAATCTCACGCATAAAACATTATATCTATTAATTATACCATGGTTTATTGGACTGGTGGCTGGGGCAGGCTTATATTTGCTTTTCCTGGCAGCAAATGATAAGAAATCAGAAGGAATCCATATATCTAAAGCCAAAAAGTAGCTCTCAGTCATTTGTGGCATCATTGGCAACGTTGTGATGTCCTTTAAAGACAAAACACATAAATGTTCTCATGTCACTTACAACTGTGTCAAGAAGAAAACCAAAATGAACTTGCAAAGTCATGCACCAGCTCAATTTTGGAAAGAAAAAAAAATCTTCCTTTGAAAGAAACAAAATCAATCCCCATTTCAAATTAAATTTGGACTATTCTGTGAAGCTCCAATACACAGCTCCAATAACAATCAGTACTTATGGACTTAAGGTGCAGGCAAATAATGTTTCATTTAAAAGAAATTGGATGAGGATTACTGACAGAAAGTTCTGATGCTATTTTGTCATTAATGTTAAATCATTGCATTATTGGCTCAGTCCTGAACATCTCAATCCTCACTCTCCTAACTTTTTTTTCTTTTCTCTTTGCTTTCTTTTCTTTAACGTACTAGGAGCCTTTTGCCTGACTGGGCTTGTGTCTTAATCTTATTAAAACCTTGTCATGCAAATATATCATAAGTGTAGGCTGAAGATTTCTGTCTCATGCAAAATTTAGTTTAAATTCTCCTGGCATGAAATACTTTGTGATGCACAAATCTTCTGTTTGGTTTGCTGACATTCTTCTTAGTCGGCTCTCATGGTGATTCATTATCTTGTGATATAGATTTCCAAGTATCATCTTTGTATTGATTTTTATATCTTTAATAACCACTCCACAGAAGATGGCTCCACTGGTGTCATTGATCGCATCAAAAATTCAAGGCTTACAGAAATACTAGAGGGCTAATTGGTAGCAGAACATTTCAGACTTAATCTTAATGCAGTCTTAATCTCCTGCTTTAAACCTACCTGAAGGCTTCCTCTTGGAGTCAACGAAGGGAAGTTTGGTGCTTCGTTGAAAAACACCTGGTGAGAGCATGCAAGAACGTCACAATAAATGGACTACCAACTTTAAAATGTCACATAACAAACATTCAGATATCAAGAGTGATCTGTTCATCTGGGCCCCCACATCTGCATTGCTGCTTGCTTTCCCTTTCTATAGTCTCTGGCTTCACCAAGCCAGGTTTGCTTACACTCATACATTTCAGAACTGAAACTGTCTAAGATAACTCTCCATAATTCTAAAGCATGTGCCACCTAGGGAGCTGATAATTTCCCAATTTAACAATAGGTGGGATTCCTTTGCAGAAACTCAGAGTGAACATCCTGTTGGTGTGAATGACTTCACACAGTAAATTTAGGACTCTTGGTGGAAGGCCAGCAAGCCCAGAGATAGGACCGTGTATATCATACTTTCTTCCCTCATACTCTCCATTCTGGGAGCTTACAGACCTGCTTCAGACAATCTAAAGGAAGATGCAGGCACTATCTGCAATGCTTAAAAGTAATTTGCTCATAAAGTTGAACCTTTGACTTACATTATTCTTTCCAGTAATTTTTTGTGACCCTACTCTGTTCCAGTCACTGTATCAAAGTATAGATAAGTATGACGTAGACCTGCCTAAGAGGACCTTACTTTCATTTTTTTTTTTCCTTTTTGTCTTTTTTCGTGTCTGGCAACGGATCGCAACCCTCAGTGTCGCGCCCGTACCGGACCGGGACCAGCAACGGGATCGCAACCCTCGGTGTCGCGCCCGCACCTCGCTCAGCCAGTGAGCGGGAACCGGTCTGTATGTGGGATCCGAACCCTCGGCGGGAGCGCCGCCACACTCCCAAGTGGCGCACCAGTGCGCCACCGGACCGGCCCAGAGGACCTTACTTTCAGAAGCTTGTGGCTAGAACCTGGAAAGGAGACTAGGACATTTTAGATAACTAACTAGGAGGCAGGCTGCGTAAGGATGTAGGCTTTGGAATTGGCTGGACCTGAGTTCTATGCCTTCTCCAACATTGTGCTGTGTGGCACCTGGTAAGCCTCTGCCTCCCTGAAAAAATAACAACAGTGAAAACTTTCTTCATCATGAGAATAAAATGTGTCAAGGCATGAAATGGCTAATATTTGGCTTGTTATTAGAGCTCCACAGAAGTGTGTTATGTATTAAAAGACCACGTGTGTTTTGTTTTGTTTTTCCCTCCCTGCAGGAGTTAAAGAAGTCATTTAAGAGAAGGTGGAAAAAGGGAAGCAATAAAAGAAAAATTGTATGTCTTCAGTTTCTTGGCAGAGTTTAGGAGAAAGAACTCAGTATATATGATATATAGCTCAGCATTACTATAGATGTAGCATCAAACACTAAAGGGAATTTGAAATTTTAAAGACATTTGGAGTTTGAGTGATGATTTTAGAAAGACTGGAAATAGAAAGGGATGAATCAAGGATAGAAATCATAGTGAGATGTTACAAATGACGTGGTGAGTTTTTGATATTTAGCATTTAGATTCATTCAAATAATTCTTAAGTAACCAGAAATTATAGTTGCAAATTTCAGTTTCTAATTCTAAAAGTGGGATGTAATAACCTTATTAACAAATGAATAATAAACATGTAAGGGTCTGTGCAATTAAGTATCAAAGCACTGTTAGAATTTATTGCCGAGATTATCTTTAAAGTGTTACAGTATAATATGCATGGATTTCAATTTATCTAGGATATGGTACTTAAGGAAATGGCAAATTCTTGTATTATACAAATTATTTTTCTATTTAATTCATTATTCCTGTGACATAGTTATTTGTTTCACAGAACTTAGTCATGATCTGGTACATAAATACCCATTTGCTGATGAAATTTACATTTACACTTCCATCGCATCCTCCTTTCCTAAACAGGCTATAGCTTTCAACCTAGGAGAGCAAAACAATTCCAAGCAGTTTCATTATAGATGTTTTGACTTCATCGCTGTGCATCTGCCTTTTGAGCTGCCCTTCTACAAAATAGTTCCTGATTTTATGACAGTTGCTCAAAGAACTTGTCCTCCCACTTCTCTGCCTTCTCCTTTTGTTTTGTATTTTCTTCCTCCTTTGCTTTCTCCCATTTCCTTCCTTCCTGCTTTGGTTCTCCTTCCAAGCTTCTACTTCATTTCCACAACTCTTCTCCCTTCCTCTTTCCCTTATCATGTTATTACCTGCACGAAACCCAATGCACAGAGTTGTATGTTTGACTCAAGCTAGATTAACCATTGAATATTTTAAATAACAACCCAAGGAGTCTCCCAATATGATACTAAAGTCATTTTTCATCTTTTACAAGAAAGGCATATGACATGAAAGGAAACAAAAATTCTACCAAATTCATATGCTACAAAATGCAGTGAAGATAGTGTTGCACGTGCTGAGAAATTTCTTCTTTCTTTAATCTTTGCCTTCCTCCCCCACACCCCCGTCGTATAACAGGAACTATTAAAGATCTCTGTGGTCTTCAGTATAGGAAAAAATTAATTTGCTTAATAGTGAGTTAGTATGGAACATGAACATTAATTTTCCATTTTCTATTTTCTAAAACTTTGAACTAGTACAAAAAGAAAGTATGGATCTCCACTCTTAATACACTGGGGGGAAAGTTAGGCATTCAATACTAACCATCTTATTTCTAAAAAGAAATCATGAATTGATCCATTTTCAACATTAAAATGAAAATTGCATAATGTTGCCTTAAAGAGATGGTTATCCCCAATGCCTGCCTTTGACAGGTTATATTAAATTCTCATAAAACTTTCTTTAAAATTTCAGATTCCCGGGCCCCAGATCAGACATAGTGAATCAAAATCTTTGGCGGGACTACTTGCAGAACTTGTATATTTAAATGTTTCCCCAATGATTGCATACGCCTCTAGGGGTTTGAAGAGTCACCACCTCCCCTTTACTTTATTCATAAAGAATAAAATGATCAGAAACAGGATTAGAAGCTTTTGATCTCCAGCTTCTACTAAATTGCCTCTGAATGCTGCTCCTACCGAGGCAAAAGATATATAAGGACATAGGCTATAAGAAACATTTCCATAGCCTAAGTCTTCCCTGAACAATTGCTAGAGTTTTCCCTGCTTTAGGACCATAGGCATACATTTTATATGAGTTCAAAAGAAAACAGCAATACTTATGCAGATATTTGATGAAGGCCATAGTGAGATATTACAAATGACATGGTGAGTTTTTGATATTTAGCACTTAGATTCATTCAAATAATTCTCAAATCACCAGAAATTATAGTTGCAAATTGCAAAGTTTTCTAATTTTAAAAATGAGATGTAATCGGGCTGGCCCGGTGGCGCACTACTACAGTGCGCCGCTTGGGAGCGCAGCGGCGCTCCCACCGAGGGTTCGGATCCCACATACAGACCCGCCACTCACTGGCTGAGCGAGGTGCGGGCGCAACACCGAGGGTTGCGATCCCGTTGCCAGTCCCGGTCCAGTACGGACGCGACACTGAGGGTTGCGATCCATTGCCGGTAACGGGAAAAAAAAATGAGATGTAATAACTTTATAAACAAATGAATAACTAATATGTAAGGTCTATGCAATTAATTTAAGTATCAGTGCATTGTTAGAATTTATTACTGAGATTATCTTTAAAGTGTTATAGTGTAATATGTGTGGATTTCAATTTACTTAAGATATGCTATCTGAAGAAATGGCAAATGCCATATGGTCAGAATTTAGTTGAGTGAATACTTGCACCTGGAAAACAAATATCACACAGGCGAACATCTCCTGCTCGCCCAGGGCAAAATCTACCTAATGGGACAAGAAGAGAGCTGCCAGATCAAACCTAATCCAGATGTCTCCTCCATCTCTTTGTCTTCCCCATACAACCTTCCATTGCTTTCTTTGTCCTTTGGCAATATTTCTAAGTCCTTAAAGGAGAAAAGGATCACTGATCATAAAACTAAATATGTTTTTAAAACAGAACAAACACGTTACCCACTGAGCAGTAAAAGCTTTCTTTATTTTTAAGTCTTTTAAAAGCTGTTATTTTTATTGTCTTTTATGAGAAAATATTAGATTTTTGTGATAATTCTTGGTCAAAGATTTAGCAGTATCCTTTTTAGCTTAATTTTCATTTGACTAAAGCAATTTTTGAGAAAGTGCCATCTGAGATGTCACAGAATGCCAGTAATGCCCCAGCTGCCTGCACTGATTCTGACTTTCACATAGTGTTAACTGTCCATGTATTCTGACTTTTGCATAATGATAACTGTCCATGTAATGTATTGCATTTTATACTCAAATCTAGCATGTTGCTTGGAGTAGCTCACTAGTACAGGATCTTGTTTTATCTTTTCAAAACAGTTTTTTCCCCCTTAGGCATGTCATGCAACCTCTTTGTACTTTAATATCTATATATACTTCAGAGAGATAAAAAGATAAAATGTAAATATGTTGATACTTTCTGATCACCCTGAAGCAGTAATTAATCATTCAAAATCTCCCATATAAAGAAGAGCTTTATAAAACAGGGCAAAAAGAAAAAGCATGGGGAGGGGAGGTAAACTGTCCAGGAATGAAGGAATAAAGTGAAACTTAGAATTAAAACTAGCCGGTAAACACGAATTCTTCTCAACAGAAAAGAGTAGCTAGCAGGTAGTCCTATAATAAAAAAGGAAGGAAGGAAGGGAGGGAGGAAGGGAGGGAGGGAGGGTGGAAGGAAGGAAGGAAGGAAGGAAGGAAGGAAGGAAGGAAGGAAGGAAGGAAGGAAGGAAGGAAGGAAGGAAGGAAGGAAGGAAGGAGGAAGGTTAATTTTATAGGTCCATGGTTGTCCTTCACAGCATGTGGACCAAATGCCCACACAGAAGCAAACTTAAATTAATGAGAGATGACAGATTCTGGTGATTAATTTTTTTCTGCGTGATCTGCAAATATGACATTTGACATAAAGTATCAGATAGAGTAGTCTGTCTAATTTTTGCTCAATTATTCTGTTACTTGGTTCTTGTTCACATTAGCACTTTGCTCCTGAGGATTTCCAGGTATATTATTCACTGTTTAAACATTTGACTTTTATGACTTTCTGGTCAGTCAAGAGCTAAGAAAGCTATCCATATTCTAGGGGAGAAAAACAAACAAAAAAAACAGTTCATTGTATTTATTTTGTTGAAAGACAATGGGAGGGTAAAGAAAACTAAGATATAAAAATAAAACAAATTGTATAAACCTTTTAGAAAAACTACAAGACGGTGGTTGTTTTTAATGTGTACGTAGAAGGAGGAGAGTTGGTGTCAGGCAGTCATGGGTTGGATTTCTTCCTTTCTCCTTTACTAGCTACACTTTTGGTCTCTCTGAGGCTTCATCTCCTCCTTGGTAAAATGGATAGAATACTTTTGTGAAGTTTAAACCAAGCAGGAGAATGTAGACAAAGTATTTGGTACTCAGTCAGCTCTCATTGAATGTGATTTCTTCTTACTAAAAAATGTTTTCTTGCAAATATTTCTAGTATTTGTTTTAGATGACGTTTCCCCAAACTGAGAATGTTTGATCCAGGGTGGATCCCAAGACAGCGCTGGACACCCAAAGCTGCAGCTGTTGTCTGATTTCCAAGTGAAAGGAGGTTTTCCTCTGGTCTCTTTCCCCACTTCACTAAACTATAAAGGTGTTGGGAACACTTTGGTCTGCTTTTATTTGTCATGGATTCTCTTTTTGTGAGATAGTTAAATCAATTAGTAAAACATATAGACAGCAAATGAACCAGAAATGCAATAATCCCCTGCACGATCAGCCCTCAAGCACCTTGCTTCATAGGGTAGTGTACAAGCCGGATCAGAAGACTGATGTGTGTGAAGACAGTGTAAATTCTTTGCAGGAAAGTGTCCTTAGTGCCATTATTTATTACCAGTAAGAATGAAAATATCACCAATGTGCTCTCATTAAAAGAAAATTGCATTAAAGCCCATCTTAAACCTGTTTCTCAGATTTGCAAAGATAATACAGAAAGGGAAAAAAGTTTCTTTCTTCCTTTTTTTTTTTTCCTTTTTTCTTTTAATGCAAGCAAACCAAAATAAACCCTATTAGTGTTCCTATAGCCAAAGAAAAGAATTACTTACATACACATAATCATATTAGTCGTATGCCCCATCAGGAAATCTTAAAATAATTGATATTTAAAGTGGAAGCCCCCATCAAGTACAAATAT
Organism: Galeopterus variegatus; assembly: GCF_000696425.1. NCBI lineage: Eukaryota > Metazoa > Chordata > Mammalia > Dermoptera > Cynocephalidae > Galeopterus > Galeopterus variegatus. The sequence continues at coordinate 67,335 of NW_007730732.1, forward strand.
ACAACAGCTGCGTTTTTCCCTCCCCCCTTTTTTTCCTACAAACATGTTATGTAGACCCAAAGAAATCATGCTAGCCAACTTCCCTTCTCTTTATTCAGTGCCTTCCTCTTCATCTCCCTACCTCTCATTACCTAGCCCCAATTTGTACACACTGTCCATCCCCCACCCCCCTATCCATTGCTAATAGTGTGAAAATAGAAAAGCATCTGAATATGTGGGCAGCCTATCAGTTTGCTAAGGTTCATTTTAGCTAATCCAGACATCCCGCACAGCAGGGGGAAAACTGCTGTATCTAGTGAAACAAGAGCATGAATAATTAAAACTCTGTTATTAATGAACTTCCAGTCGTTATGTAAATGAAACTGATTTCAAGTCTAATTTGTCAGCCTGAATTCTTTCTCTGTTCTCCCTTTGTCTCAGACAAGAACTCATCATAATGGACTTGATAATAAAACACTAGTAGACATGCTGTGTGCAGTGCCCATCTGAGTTAGAGCTTTTAGCGTGGTTAATTGATACAGTTACTCCAGAACAAGTCTATAAGGCATTTTGTCTGCCTCTAAGTTTTAAAAGCCGCTCTTTCTCCCTTTGACAGGGCTGCCTATTCTCTGTGCATACCTCATTACCATTTACCTTTACATGCGGGGTGGCATATAATTACTGCCTGGTAAATAGTTTCTTTTGCAATATCCATGATGTTCAAAGACAGCAGAGTTCAAAAAGGTCCGGGGAAGGGAAGTCTGTAGCCTTCCAAGAATGACAAATAGCCACCAGGGAAAGAAAAAAAAAAGAAAAAGGAATACTTGACAAAGCGCAAGACCACTGAGTACCAGTCACCCTCTGTTCCACCATCAAGTGTCATTCATGTTATTGGTGGCATTGTCCAAGTGACACCCTGATGTCGGTGGCCACATATTTCAGCTACATTGTTCAGACCCTCTGTATTGTTTATAAAATCATTCATTGTTAAGGTGACAGCTTCAAATACTACAATCTGATTTCCTAGAGTTACAAATATTTCATAAAATATCAAAGCAATAATTCTTTCAACAGAAAGCTATTCAGCAGTAACAACTCATTAAGAATTTACTGAGCTGGGATCTTTAGATTTGAATTCTGAGGATGCTTCTATATTTTTAGGAAAATGTATAAATTAGATATCAGAAATTAATTAATATTTTTTATATTTGGCTTATGATTTTATCTCCACAAGTTCTCCATTCAGAAAAATTCTGTCTTTAAAGCTGCAAGGTGTTAATAACATGATTATTGCTAATCAAGGAGATTTTTCATTATTGAAATCAGAATACAAAGTAATATTAAAACCCAAAAACTTTTCTAGCTCTCCTAAATGTTGTTGCACTAACTCCTAAAGAGTTTTAGACCACTATTTTGGCACTTACAGTTCCTTAGTATAATTGAAATTAAGAAGTGTTGTTTCATTATTTAGCTCTGCTCTCTTTTATTATTTTTATACCATTGTTTTGTTTATAGAAAGAAGGAATAAATGGTATCCTAATCACTTTTGTCCAAACAAAGAAAAATGAAAACCTCAGCATCTGCCTGAATGATATAATCAGTACTGCAGGGATCAGTCATTATAGACTTGTTACATGCTTTTTCGGTCACCTAAAATGTTCCAGACACTGGGCTAAGCAATAGAAATAAAAATTTTAAAAGGGAGCAATCCTTTCAAAAAAGGGGAGAGAAAAAACAATTAACCAATATTTATAACATGACATGAAAGGTACTGTAATTGGGAAACATGCAAATAGAGTATACCAAATGCATAAAATGTCAGCAAAGCATTCCAAAAATAATCTACAAGAAGCTAGGAGTTACGATGCTTCCGAGAATACCATTATCTCTACTTTGTCTAATGGTGAACTATTACATAGCCCAAGCTGACTGTCAGTCTTGTCAAGTGCAAGGGTCTGATTTTAATTCGATTCTTTTTCTCCCTGAAGCATTCATGCCTCAATTTCCCAGCCAGTGAAAGAAATGCAGTTATTCCAAACATGTCTGCTTTTTATGATGTCAAAGAACAAGCTGAAGGTGTAGGTTAAGTAAGTTCAGTTCCCTGCAATTTCACAAGAACTTGACCGGACCATGGCATCACAGCGGGGACAGGACAATTTGATGTCTGTTGATGCCCAGCTTGACCCTGCTTGAGTGACTGCCCTGCACGTATCTGTCACACTTGCATCGAAGAGATTTCTTCTCCATTGTGCCTATGACAGACTTTGCTGTAAAAATCCCACATTTTGATAAACCCTGGAGCTACTCTAAATCAATCTAAACCAAACAACTACCTATGTTAAAAGACAAAAACAGCCCAATGACATGTGTAAGATATGTGATGACACATATCTCTCACACACACACGGACACACACCATGTCTTCCAGCTTTCTTCTGATAGTTAATATGACTCATGGGACTAGCAACTCTGTTCATTCCAATTCCTAGCCAACTCCAGAAGACGTCATCAAAACGTGTAATCTGAAATTAAAGTCAATTAAACCATGTTGCTTCTTTGGAAAGTTAAAAGGAAAAAACACATAAGTAATAGAAATCAATTATTATATATTCCCAGGCCTGTTCTTATAAACTGGAGAGGTAATCAATCACTCTAGAGATTTCTACAAGGTAATTAGTGTTACTGTTTATACTTTAATGATAATACAGTCTTCCTTTCTTCCTTCGCATCAGCCCTCTGCAGCTGCCACCTCGAAGAAAGCAAATAAGCTACCACTTAAAGAAAAAAAAAAAGACTGGACAAAATTTAGTGTTCTGCATAATGTGGACAGTAAGACCACTGAACTTCATCCCCTTCTGTGACCTGAGGCTGCAATGCTTTGTGGCCCATGCTGTATATACACATCGTAAATGTTTTTCAGTAATAAATGCAGCCATGGCTGAGAGGGGACACTGCTGCGTAGGGAGAATTAATGGGAAATATCTTTCTTGTGGATGTTTAGTCACTTATAAGAACAGAATTCAAAAATAATAAGCAGCCGAAAAAGAACATGGACCAATTAGGAATTCAAAACAACTAGCATCCAACTAAATCTTTCTCCCCTCTTTAAAAAGAAGAGAGAAAAATAAAGAGTAAAAATAAATGCTGCTGCTATTATCGAAAGCCGAAAACTCTAAGCAAGAGATTTCACAGCGCTTCAGTCAGAGCCTAGCTAATGAATATAAGTTACCTTAGCCGGTTTTAGCTGACTTTGAAATTAAAGTCTCAAACCCTTGCATGCAGGGAGAGCTGGACTTGAGCAAAATGGACTTAATAAACTCCATTGTGCGGTTAGATCCCTAGTGAGATTTCCTGCCCATCCATGACCAATTGGTATTATTTTTTCAGTGACTAGTACTTTTGTGAACAAGATTGGGGTTTCTGGGAGTGATTAGCACTTTTCACCATTGATTGACAGGTTCAAGCAGAAATGAGACAATAGGAGGAGTCATTAGGAATTCAAATGTAAGTTTGGTGTTTGCAGGCTTCGGGATCGATTTTAATAGAAAGAACCTAGACATGTAAGAAAAGGAATTAATGTTAACTTATGAAGTATACATTAATCTTTTCAAATTCAAAAAATGTATAAATCAAAAATAATATGGATATGAATAAGATTTTAGGTGTTCTTTCTAGAAACTTCTCATGTCAACCATGGATACATTTAGCTCTTTGCGTTCGATGTTTAAGACTCAAAGATTTAAAATCTTAGAGAAATTCTCAGTAGTAAAGGTTTAGATTTGGTTTTCTCATAGATTGAAAATCTTGTAAAAAAGGAAGTATTTTTTTCTAATAAAAGTAATATGATGAATCTCTCTATTATATGCAGGGGAGGTACCTTAGGGAAATAATTATGGTGAATGATTCTAGCATTGACCAGTAATTGATAATTGGCCACAAATAATTAGGGTAGAATATCTTCACTAGTGTAAATTATGCTAATAGCTCAGTCTTGTCCCTAGGTGCTGATATTGGTTTCTTATAAGTAATTTTGTTTTAAATTCACATTATAAATTTAGCATACTATATTTGAAAATTTAATCTTGTTTGGCATCAAAGCAAAGGCAGATAATACAGAATTAAACAAGCCTAATCAAAGAAGAAAAATAAGATGCACCTCATCATTCGTCAGAATTTTTTAATAAGAGTTCACTTCTTACTGTGACAATGAACATAAACTAACTATATTTGAAAATTTAATCTTGTTTGGCATCAAAGCAAAGGCAGATAATACAGAATTAAACAAGCCTAATCAAAGAAGAAGCCTAATCATCATTCGTCAGAATTTTTTAATAAGAGTTCACTTCTTACTGTGACAATGAACATAAACTGTGTGTGTTTTCAAAATATTTTAACATTTACTTGTATGTATTTATGGGGTACAGAGTGTTGTTCCAATACATTCGAATACTGCACAATGATTCACTAAGATAGCAAAGTGCAAACTGTGTTTTTAAAAAGCAAAACCAAAGCAGAGGAGAATGTGTTGCTTGAAGTCACCTCAGAAATTTGAAAGGAAGCATTTCCAATTCCTCATAAATTGTCAATATTTAAAGGATGATAGTATAAATCCAATACCCTGTGCATGAAATAATCACATATCAAATTTTTATGCATATCCTGTGTATAGTTTGGTGTTCAAGCTACATTTTTGAATATGTTGTGACTAATTTATGCCAAGTTTTCATCAACCTAGCATTTTTCGTTTTTCAATTGACACACCAAGCTCTGTAATTTGTGTGCTCAGTATGTTAATACACTGAGATGGTAAGAGAAAATCCAGTGCATCACAATTACAAAAACTGGGATGGAGCCTCAGTGGCAGTGAGAAGTCAAGGAAACAACTACAATCCAGTGAGTGACTCGTGTTAGGATTTGTGCACATCGTTGCTAAACACACTTCCTATGTGACGAGATTTCTGTCCTTTTTTGACCCATCCACCCACCTGTTCTCTTAATTCCCTCCAAAATTTCAAATCATGCTCTATCAGTAGTTCTCACACTTTGCTGCAACTAGAATCACCTGGGGAATCTTCAAAAAAATTCTAAGGCTTGGCTCCCACACCATACATTCTGATTTCTTAGTGTTGGGGGCAACCCAGGCATTGAGAGATTTTTAGTAGCTCTCGAGGAGATTCTAAAGTACAGCAAAATTTGGGAAACAGTGCTTGTAAAAGCTTTCTGCCTCCATTTTCTCTAATTTGATCTGAAAAGACACCAATGTCCTCACTTATTTGTAGTTAAGAGAAATGCTTGTCTATTTTGCAGCTGATTTCAGTACACAGCTGCTTGATCTGCTGTCTTTTCTGAGAAGGATCACAGCAACATACCAATGCTGCTGTCAAATTTGCTCACAGTGTCTCCCCACTGCAACTTCTTTCTCATTTTCCCTTTTATACTCTTTCATCTCCTGAATGACTACGAATCAACTGTTATCCCTCTGAGTTTTCTGCTCTTATGCAAGTTCCTATCTTTAGCTATCCTTGGTATCTTTTCACCAGTTTAAGCATGAAATAATTTCCTTTCCAATGTTACCTGTTTCTTTCTGTTTATCCGAAAACCCACAGGCAGGCTCTATTCCTTTCTTCAGTCTTCATCCAGGAGCTCAGTTAAGACTCCTAGTGATTTTTTTTACTCGTTATAGTGGACTTCTGTGTTTTGGACTCTAGTTTTCTGTCTTCTCCCGATAGGTTCATGGCTTTCTTGCACAAAACATTACTATCAGGGGCCAGCCCGGTGGCGCACTGCTACAGTGCGCCACTTGGGAGCTTGGCGGCGCTCCCGCCAAGGGTTCAGATCCCACGTACAGACCGGCCGCTCACTGGCTGTGCGAGGTGTGGGCACAACACCGAGTGTTGCGATCCCGTTGCTGGTCCGGTCCAGTACGAGCGCGACACTGAGGGTTGCGATCCGTTGCCGGGCACGAAAAAAGACAAAAAGGAAAAAAAAAAAACATTACTATCAGACTTCTTGCCATTTCCCTCGCTCATTATGAACACTTCATCAGTGTGTTTCTTAAACATATCCTAGCCAATTCATCTCCCTGTTCTCTTTTCCCAAAGACTCCTTCAGTCCCAAGCTAACCCCTGAATTATAGGTCTGCAAGAGAAGCAACCTGTGGATAGAGAGCAATGCTTAATAAATGCTTCTGCACCAAAGGGAGGTGTGCAGAGTATGGTTCCACGACATGGACGACCAAGAACCTCCCTAGAGTTCCTGGGATTACTGCAGGCCTTGGAAACACTAAGCCTTGTTCTTGTTCATTAAGCCTTGTTCTTTTTCTCTGCCTCATCTTGTCTAGATACACAGAGCTAACACTGAGCCCAGGTCATCCAAAGAGCCAGGCAGGAAGACATAGGACTGAGAGTTACTAATATACCATCTACACCAGTGTCTATTCTTTGTCCTAGTATGCAAATTGTACACTATTTGAACAATTAGAAAAAGAACAGCTACCCTTTTGCCTTCCACCTTAAGGGCCTGTTCCTTACATAAACTGAGCTTTGTAAAATCCATCATTCTCCCTGTTTCTGTTCCCCAGTGCTCCCACCCACCATTTCTCTTCTCATCAGATTCTACCCCCACCTGCTCCCTTCAGCCAGCTGTCCCTCTTCCCTTTCTTGTCTCCATGCCCTCTTTCAAGTTATTTACCACTTTGCATTTTTCCCAACTTCCTCTTGTAAATCTACTTCTTTTTTTTTTTTTTTTTTTTTTTTTTTTTTTTTTTTTTGTCTTTTGTCTTTTTCCATGTCCGGCAACGAATCGCAACCCTCAGTGTTGCCCCCGTACCAGACCGGGGACCGGCAACGGGATTGCAACCCTCGGTGTTGCCCCCGCACCTCGCTCAGCCAGTGAGCGGGAACCGGTCTGCATGTGGGATCCGAACCCTCGGGCGGGAGCACCACCGCACTTCCCAAGCGGCGCACTTATCCAGTGCGCCACCGGGTCAGCCCTGTAAATCTACTTCTTGCCATGTATTTTTCTATGAGAGCTTTTCAAATAAATCTTTATTCAGAGGGGGTTAAAAAAAACACATAAAAAATGATGTTTTTAAAGTCAAAGAAATATACACCAGTGAGAGAACCCTATCTTCTTTGTGGGTGTGTTGTATTTCTGAACTATTGAATATACAAATATGTCACATGATTATGTATGTCAAGTTTCAGATGAAGAAACAGGTTCAAATTAACACGCAAGGAGAATAATTGCTCAAGAATTGAAAAGCAAGATTCAGTTGTCACAAAGTGAGTTTAAAATGTCACATACGTTTTAAAAAGTGAATTAAAATGATTAATAAATTATTTTTAATTTGTTAATTTTAAATTAAGTCATTCACATACAGTAGTTCCTTTACATTTATAGAGAGAAGAGTGGTTCCCTGAGTTTGTGCTTGAGAATTGGACAGATCTAGTTTCAAATCCAGACTGCAGTTTTACTGGTTGTGGAACCCTCAGCACTTAATTTAAACTTCTCATCATCTGTTTCCTCATTGGTAACAGTAAAGTGTAAATAATATCTTATTTGAGGGATATTTTTGAGGTCTAAATGGGATACGATCTGTGAAGCACATTGCAGGACTGGGGCACGGGAGCACTCTGTAAATGGTGGTTGACTCTATTACTATTTACATGTCTTAATAAACCTACCACCAAGTATCTGGGTGGTTTTCATATATTTCTTGCAGCTCTGATATGATTCTTTCTTCAGACCACCCCAAATTCATCTCTGGCATTTAACATAACAATACAAAGAGATTTTATACTTTCTTATCAATACCTTAGCAGTATTCAGTATTGTGTATACTTTGCCCATTTTTCATCTAAGAGATTTTTAAATAGAAAACATACTAAAATATTCAATGTGCTTTCAATACAGTATATCTGTTATCAGCCTCTATAGCCACTAGATGTCAATACAATGTTTATTTGGAAGGTTTAATAAAGACTCATTAGTGTCCTATTTAATGATTAAATAACGTATTCCTTTTGCAAGGCATTTTAATATTGAAGGGTTTCCAAGAATTTTGCCATAATATTTATGAAATTCACTCCACTAACAACTGAAATGCTTCATCTCATCCAGGCATAAACAGTTGTGGAATAGAAATAGTTTTAAGCCTGAGTCAAATTAAAATTGGTAAGAAAAATGTATATAGGAGAATATAGTTGCCCTGTTTGCAGGTACCTTACTTTCAAGAACAGCAGTAAGATCTTTATTATTCCAAACTGGATAATACCTGAATTTTATATTTCATTTTAAAGGTGGTATCTTACCTTATTACAGTTACAATATTAGCACAGAGAGAAGAAATGATGTAAGATATTTCTAAAATCATTTCCTTTAGGATATTGGCTATTTTATTAGTGATTTGGCTAAAAATAATTTAAATTACTGCTGAAACTCAGTTTTAGGAGGTTTGAGTGTTTACTCTTCAATTTTAAACCATCAAATTATAGCCAGTAACTTTTTCCTGAATATACTAAATAACTTTATTATTTTTTGAAGCACCATACTGATACAGAGAAACATAATTCAGATCTTTCCTTTGAAGTTAGGGGGTCATAACTTACATGAAGAATAGGGAAAAAATGACCTCACAAACAAACAAATAAAAATCAAGCAAACAAAGCCAAAAAAACATATTTACTTTATCTGGGGATGTTATTAGATGCATTTTTTTCCAATCCCAGATTTACGTGTTTTCTTTTCTGAATGTGTGTCATAGAACCTACTTGATCTTTTCAGCCAAATAAGCTAACAAGAAAACCTGTAAAATCCACTAGCCCCCCAAAAAATCTTTTGTGTAATCTCTAGTCTACATATCTCTTGTGACATGCCCTAGAAGCGTCCCATATTACCAACCCACTCCCCTAAACAGAATGGCACTGTAATGTAATTTTAGGACAAGAAATGAAATGTAGGAGAGCTTTAGGAGTTCCTCTTTTTTTCTTTGCTTCCCTTTCCACATCCACCTTGTGAGGTGGCAATATTTTACATGAGACTATAATTTAACATATTGAATATTTTAGGAAGGAAGACAGTGAAAAGAGGAAGGAAGGAAGAAGGAAAGTGAGGGCAAGAGGGTCTGTTCAATAACCCATTCATTTCTTTCCCAACCATTTTATGGAAATTGTCTTCACAGCTAGGACTCTAGCCAGTGCCTGATATGTGAGCTAGTTGGATCAATGTTAGCAAATCAGAGAAGGGAGGGAGGGAGATAGTGACAAGTGTGGGTGGGAGTGACAGAGAGCATGGGGTGACAGGCAGGAAAAGTTTGTGTAGGTTCAGGATGCTACATTGACTTTTGCAATTGTCTCAGAGTTTCAGGAGCAGTCCAAAAAGTGAGAATAAAAAGTGACCATTATCCCACTCTCAAGGGAGGACCTAGCCCTGAGCTGTCCAATAATGTAGGCATTAGGTACATGAAACTATTGAGCCCTTGAAATGTGGCTAGCTGAACTGAGATGTGCTGCAAGTGTTAAATAAACACCAATTTCAAAGATGTACTAGGAAAAAAAGAATGTGAAATATCTAATTAATACTTTTTATGTTGATTGCACATTGAAATAATATTTTAGATTAATTCATCTGAATAAAATGCATTATTTAAAAAAAATTCACCAAACTGTTTCTTTTGACTTTTTAAATGTGGCTACCAGAAAATTCAAAACTGTGTTTGTGGCTTGTATTATATTTCTCCTGGGCAGCAATGTACTATACCATCCAGGAGGGCCTTGCTAATAGATAGCAAAATAATGCAAGCATTACTTTGTAGGTCCTTTGACCCTTATCCCATCACCCCCTTCCAGCTTACTATTGGGAGACTAGTTAGAGAATGAAGGATGCTTTGTGAAAGAAAAATACAGACCTGTCAAGAGTACCATGGCAGCATCTTCTTTCCGTTGAGCTAGAGATGTACGTTTCTCCCACTTCAAGCTGAGCAAAGAGAAACTTCAGAAGAAAACCATTTGTACAGATTGAGATGTGGGTCCGGATGGGAGACTGACACCTCACGTCACGGGGATGTCCATAGGGTTGCAGAAACTCTTAGGAGACTCTTTCCCTTGTACATGGAGTTGAGTGTCATAAGAGAGCTCTTAGAATAACTCGACCTGGGCCTTTTGCAGCTGAAGGGAGTCAGAAGCAGGAGTTAATGAGGAAGAAAGAAAGGAGAACCAGGAGATAGGAGGATCCCTTCCTCTCTCCCTGTCGCAGTTCTCCCAGTGTAGGCTAGCTTGAGTTGGAGAAGGAAAAGGAGCTGTGAACTGGATAGGAGATGAACGCTTGATATCCACATTTTGATATAAATAGATTTTGTAATAGCTGAAATTGACAGTTCTATTACATGAAAAAGACTCGAAAACCTATGGGATATGCCTGAATTCAGGGACAGAAAAAGAAAAAAGTCTATTACATTTATTGTCTGTCTCCCCCCCATTAGAATTTAAGCTCCAATAGGGTAGGATTGTTTTGTCTGTTCTGCTTTGTTTTGTTATCACATGTGTACTCTAAGGAGCCTAAAATAGTACCTGGCACACAATAGGTGTACAATAAGTATTGGTGGAATGGTTGAATAAATAAATCTGACATAATATGATTGAAGGCAGTAGCTGAAGGAAAAAATGCTTCCTTTTGTGCCTACAGAGTCTAACATATTCAATAAACTGGACATTTGTGTTAAGAAAAGCAATGCCTATGTCATTTGATGAGCACAAAATAGCTGGTAGATAAAGGGAGGGGCTGTTGGTCAGTTCTACAAATGCAGTCCATTTTTGAAATTATAGAGTATAGTCAACTCACTGCATGATGCTATACTATCAAGAACTCTTAAATTTTCCTTGCCAATAAATTCAGAAATATTAAGGCTTGTGGTGCTTAAAATATTTCCAGTGCTTTAGAATTATTGAACCTTTTCCAGTCAGTAAGATTCTTAGCAAAATTTTTTCCTCCATTCATGGCCAATTACCTTTGTTTTTTCAATTACTGGTCATTTTGTTTGAGATTGAATTTTGAGCATGATGAATACTTTGACAAAGATATATGTTGCCACCTGTATAGTTTCTGACCTTTTCTAAGAAAACACCTTGCTAGTTAGTATGTGACCACTGCACTAAGAACCCAGGGCCTAAAAGCAATCAGAGTCAGCATGATTAGTTCTTTAGGCTTCCAAGGCTTTAGAATTCTATTTTTTTCTTTTTTCTTGGTTTTCTAGAGCTCACTGACATCAGTCTTTGTACCTCAAAATCAATAATAGGAATAAAACAAAATGTTACACAACTAATTTAAAAAAAAGAAGTTTGTGCCTGAATATTTTTGAAAATGATTGTCATGGGCATAAGTCATTACTGCCTTTCAAACTATAAGATGATGGTGATTATTTTATCTGGGTGTGGGTACTTGGCTAAAAAGATACATGCATAATCAGCTTCTTTGAGCACACAGTGACCATCTCAGTTTTTGTTACTGTGGTCCATGTTCTGACAACTCTTTCTCTTTCTTAACTGCCTGATATCTTTTCTCAAAGGTACCAACTAGTTTTTAAGCAACATTGATGAGATTTTTCTCAAAAGAATTTAAAAGTATTTATGCATATTTTAGAATAATTTATGAAAAGGAAATAGGATTTCTATTTTTCTACTTCAAGTTCTGGCCAGTTTAGTTTAAGATGTTTCATCATTTGATGGGTGATGAAAAAAGAATGCTTCAACCTTTAATACTTTTGTAAATGATTTCACGTTTCTTATACTGAAAAACAACGATCTTTCATACTAGAAGGATTATTCTGGGAGAAGAGATAGAGAAATGCAAAAGACAAGGAAAATTATAAGGGATAAAGACTGAGACTAGTAAACCAAGATGGTAGAAAAGGAACAAAGAGTAGGAATGTATAATTGATGTCAACTCAAGTGGCAACTTAGGTTGATAGTGGCTTTCCTGGAGGAGAGTGTTCAGAAAAATTTTGAGGCTATTACAATCTGTGCAGGAAAGAGTGTCGTGATTAATTAGTTGTCTCTGCCCCAGGTGCAAGAAGCAGGGGTGGGGCACAAGTGCATGTATTTCCATTTCTATTCTAGAAGGTAAAGTTCTCTGCCACAACAAGAAAACCAGTGAGTGTGCAGAAGCAGCAGAGCTTCGATAAGTGTCAGAGAACCCACCTATGTCCACACCGAGGAACTGGGTCCAAATTTCTTTTTTCCATTGAGGAGAAAACTTTTCACATTAGACATGTAAAGCAAGTGTATGGTTAAGAAAACCCATAAGCTGAAGGAAAGAAGGAAGAGAGTAAGATTTTTTGACTAGATTGAATGTTTGAGGTCTCCATTATTATATCTTAAAATACTTAGAGAACTTGAAAACGTGACTGGTGGCCACTCTATGTAAAGCTGCAGGAATTGTGAGTAGGCAATGTGCCAGAAATCTGAGTATGAGGCAAGTATTCGCCCTGTGCTCAAAAAGAAATGAAAAAGACAGATTATATTTACCAGAGAAACAGTGTCCTTCCTTCTTTCCAACTGAACACCTCCACCTGTGCTTCCTCTTCTCATGCCAGATCCTTCCTCCTCCTCTTTCTAGACAAATTTATTGAAAGAACAGTGTACCTGCTTACCTTCCATTTTTCTTCTCCCACTACCCTCTCAGCTCTTTGCCATGGATCCCATTCTCTTCCATAGAAATCTCACAAAGTTGCTATTTATGGGGTTGCTAAGTGTACACTTTTCAGTGCATCATTAAACACTTCTCATTGTACCTTCTCTCAGGTAGCATTGAGTTATTTCAATGCATGAGATCCTGTGGTTTTCTGTAGTCATCCTACCTCTTTCTCAAGCTCCTCTTCTGGCCCCTCCTGCTTTGAGAGTAGATTTTTTTCTGATTCTGTCCTCAGCATTCCAAATGCTTGACCTTAGAAATGTTATCAACACCCATGTATTAAACTGTCTTTTTAAATCACCAGTGCCCAAGTCTACCTTCCTAGTCCTGGCCTTCTAAATATTTTTGGCTTTGCATTTTAACTGCCCTGGGAAATATCCATGGATGTCCCACACATACCTCGGTTCAACTTGTCCAAAATAAAACACATCTTCTCTGTCAGTAGGCCTTCTTGTCCTTCTGTTCTCCAGGCTGGCTGACTACTGCCACTGACCCACTCGTGGACCAATAGTATGTACCCACCGTGCACTGCGTTATGGTTTACATGCGTCATATCATATAATATACACAATAAACCTCTGAGATGGATTATTAGGTCCACTTTACATATGACGAAATGGAGGGACTAAGAGGTTAGGTAACTTACCCAAAAGGACACTCGGCTAATAAATCTAGAACTAGGATTCCTACTGATAACTATCTATCTTGAGAGCCAATCACATGTTTGTGCCAACCTGAAGGAAACATGTTAAGGGAAACATGTTTCTATAGAGGACAGAGCTGGGACAGTGAATACATGAATATAGATTTCATTCACTTTATCAAACAACTTAAAAGGTTATATAGCAAAGAAACAAGCTTCCTGGCAAAGTAATGGCTTCAGACTCAGGACAGTTGCAGAGAGATCTTTTGGATGGAGGGGAAATTGAGACTACACAGACTCCTAAATTTCATATCAGAATAACATTCCCTGCCACTGGGGCAGTTTGTATGACAACTTCAGTGGTCTGCATATTAGTCACGTGAAAATGAAAAGGATGCGCATATAATCATCTAGTAAATAAACTGCACATTAGATAATCTGTGCTCTGGTGTGTTCAATAGTCTAAAGTCATGAGAACTTTGGTAACCTAAAGTTATCATATTAAATAGGAAGAAAGTGTTTTTTTTCTTTTATTTTAGTGATTCAGCTGCTTTGAGTCATGTTGTGGTCTTGGTTTTGAAAAGCGGCCGCCACAGCTACTGCAAACATTTTTAAATGATCCATTCTTATAATGTAGTCCTGGTTGGAGCATCATTTTGTGTGGTTCGGGTAGAAAGAGGGGTGAAAAGTGTGAAGGCAACCAACCTGAGAGTTTGTTCCAAAACTGAAGAGAACTTTTCTTATACGCATATGTTTGGAGGTGATTTTTGCATTGTTTCTGTTTTTTAACATAGACTTTAATCTGGTTTTTTGTTTGTTTGTTTTTTAATCTCTGCTTTCAGAAAGGTCTGTGTGCAATACTTTGCGTCATACAATAATTATTCTTCAGGAGAACTGAGAAATAGGTGCAAGGGGCAGGAAGAGTCATTATCTCCAGCTAAAACCACAGTGGGGAAATCTGAGAGGTGCCAGATAAGAGATGCCGGAATTCATGCTCAGTTCCTGTGGCTGGACAAGCCGGGTGATATGCCCAGGGTTCTAGCTGCTTCTGCAGAGGCCACTGGCAGGTGCCTACAATGAGACTCTGTTCATCCACTTTAATTAGCACCTCATCACTTTCAGCTTGGTGTCACCCAGCTGGCTAGAGCAAGACGACACCTCCAGCTTGAACTGGGCTCCATTCCATTTTCTTGGAGCTTATCGAGACATGTGGTGCTTTCTTTAAGTGCAGCTGGTGCTGGCACTTTCATTGTAAATTTAAATCTCTGTTTGGAAAAAGGTGATAAGAACAGTTTGTTTCAAGTCCCTGGTGTTTAAGCCTTAAGCAATTCCCAGCAAATACATTCAAGGCTCCTTCTGGTTTGATCGGCTACAATTTGTAGTCATCTTATTAATAGTTGCAGTGTTCAGATTCTCCTTAATGATATTCACACCGAGGAAGTCTGTACATGGGCATCACTGTTTCTCTGCGGTTCAAGGTTTGTGCTGATTGCTTTTAGCGTTTTGGGTGATGCTTGCTGATCAGTGCAAGTTATGAGAAAAATACTGGCATCTGCATGCATTTATTTGAGGTTTCTTTTTCCTGTTTCAATGGAACAAAAAATGAGATGCTTACTAGATGCATTCTGTTTCATTGCAGCTCTTTCTCAATAGCACAGGGTGCTAATATCTAAGACTGCACAGCAAGCTGCATGTGAGAGTTTAATGGACTTCTGTGTTTCTACACAGTTATCGCACCATTCATATTTAACTCATTTCTTTATAAAGTATCTTGTTGCACAGTGTTTTGTGCTTGAAAGTATTATATAAAATGACATTTTGTAATCAATTTGTATATCTCTTGGCTTTTGTCCCTAAGATTGGCAGAGTTGATTAAAATATTTTCCTGTTTTTAAAAATTTATTCTTCAACATCTTTATATACTCTCTAGGCATCAGATACCCATGTTTTGGAGAGAGAGAATAAGATAAATTAAATTTACTTCATTTTTATATAATATTCTAAGCAACCCACTAGACATTTTCATTTGTTCTCTTAATTTCAAGATCAGTCTTTTATTTTTATAATTTTAAGTCATAATAATTCCTGAAATTGTAAACAAAGTGTTTTATGGACATTATCTAACATGGTTCTAACGAAAATTCTGATTTTCATAGTTAAGGAAACTAAAATTCAGACAAGCTCAGCCATGGGTTGGCATCATACAGCTGATGACAGAAGAGGCAGGTTCCAAGCCTGGTCACTGTTACACAGCATGAGGCTGGAAACCCGCCAAATGGTTCTGGACTGACCTACCTTGCACAAGAGTCTCTTGCCTAGTAAATAACCAAGGCAACTAGGAGACCTTAGCGTTAGTATCAGGCATTATTAACTATGTCTCCTTATCTAATAAGTGAACTTCTCAGAGACTAGTTTTATCACCTGTAAAAGAGACAAAAATCATACCAAACTTACATGACTATTATGAAGCCTAGATAAAATAAAAGGTCCAGTATTTAGCACAGTTAATGTTATTTACTTTCACTTTTTCTTTGTACCAAAAATATAGATGCCTAGCCTAGCATTACCAGATGAAACTGAAATATTCTCAGCTGGCCAGTTAAGAACTATATGATGTTTATCTTGACAATTTGTCCTGAAGTAGAGTGATATTTCACTCTGTAAGTTTTAATTTCAGAACATATAGCATAAGCCTACCATCCATCCCTCTGTATAAAAGAGATGAGAAATTTTTTTTTTTTTTTTTTTTTTTTTTTTGTCCTTTTTGAGACTGGCCCCACCGCGCTCAGCCAGTGAGCGCACCAGCCATCCCTATACAGGATCCGAACCCGCAGCGGAGCCCAGCGCCGCACTCTCCCGAGTGTGCCACGGGCTCGGCCCGAGAAATATTTTTTAAATAGCACAAGGTATAGATAAACGCATTGGGGAAGGGAAGTATACTTTTTAAAAACTTTACTTGATTCATCACCATCATCATCATAATAGACAAGAAGAGATAGCTAACACTTATTATATAATTAGTAAGTGTTTTTTATAAATTCATTTTACTCTCCCAAGAAAATTATCTGATATCTAATTTTTTACTAAACCCATTTTGCAGATGAGGAAAGTGAGATCATCCAGTGCAGGAATTTATACCAATCAGTCTGGTGACAGAGACCATATTCAACCATCACAATATACTGCCTGCCTTAAAATAATTTATTATTTGTAATGGTAATTTTATCAACTTATATTCTATAATTATGAGGAGATGCCCCTCAACTTCTGTGTCCCCAGAGGGTTAGAAGACATGTATATTTCAGCATTCATGTCATTTGTTTACCTGTTAAAATGAATCATTATCAGTAAAACTATTCATTACAGTTGAAAATAGATACAAATTTTAAAAATTTAATTTGAACTTTGGATGACACTAAAAATAGTGCTCATTCAATGTTTTTCGGTGATTCCTATCGGTGTCTAGTGACAATCCTTTTAAACATGTTAAAAAGTAACTGCAGATACTGGAAAATCATTTGTGGAAATAATTGAGGAGCTAATTGAGATTTCTAAAATAGGAAACCCCGTAAACTGTCAATAAGGAAATAATTCCACGAAATTCAAGCTTTAGAAAACAAGACTTTCTTTCCTGCTCAAATTGTGTCAGATGTAAAATCACATAGGAAATATTTCCTCCACTGGTATTATGCACTGATTCCACAAAGAGAGAGAAAGAAGTTAGAAGGGTGCATTACAATAATCATTAATTTTAATACTGCGACCATCCATTTGAGGTTGTTTCCCGTCTCTGGTGAGGTTGCAGGAAGGAGCTGTGGCCCTCAGCTCAGGGCTCCTGGGCAGACAGACACCTGCTCGGGGCCCAACCAGCTACAGCTGTGAGCTTCTCTCCCCATGATCTGGAGAGGACCGAGAGTCATGTTTTGTTAATCTGGGTAACCTCATTTTCATCTCATTTAACTAGTGGAAGTTAATTGAACTACCTGCTGAGATCTCTGGCACATAGCTAAATAAGGTGAAATGAGGTTACGATGTTCCCTAACCCACTTTTGGCCCCATTTACCGTACGGGCGGGTTTTCAAAGAGGTTCAGAGAATTCTTTGCAAACAGCAGATTACATCCCACTACTTTGTCGCTACACCTATGTAGATTCCTTCTCATTTTGTTTCTTACCTCCACCTCTCGCTTAATATTTAGTCCTTCCCTGCTTCTTCCCCTCCATCTCACACACATCCACTTCCTATTTTTTTAACCCAGTTACCAACATATCCTTAGGACCTTCCACCCATATCTATGTGTTCTATTGATATTTCCAGATGCCTCGTGTCCACAACTGCTCTTTGTCTCCCAACAGACCTCACTAATTCCTTTTAGCCTGAAAAGATTGTATCTATAGAAGGTTAAAAGTTGCCTAAGTGCTTATATTCATTTAAATATCAAACAGTTTGATATTTTAGCACTGCTATGACTGCATTAATTAATTATTTGGGCTTTACTAGAAACAGATATTGGTTATTTCTGATAGAGAACAGAATAGAGTGTGTGGCAAAAAAAAAAAAAAAAGTTTGAATAAAGCACAGTATGTCTCTGCATTGTTGTCTCTTGGAAAAATGCTAATGGAAGACTCGTTTCAGTGACTCATTATGCCCTTAAAAATGTATATTTTTCTTTTACTATCCACATGATATATGTTTACTATAGAAACATTTTTTAAATTCAAAGAACATATGTAATCACTATCTTTTCTCTTATTCTAAACCTACACATAGAAATTATTACTGTATTTTAAAATAAGGTAATAGCCGTTTATACCTCATTTTGCCTGTGCAATTCTGAAGTTGAAGCCAAAATGCTTAAATTAACGGCATACACTAGTTGCCATAAATTTCCATTTCACATTGTAAGAATTCATTAAGTATTTTTCCTTTAATTTTAACCTATATTTTCATAACTATTAGTGTTTTATACTAAAATAATAGTGAACATAAGACCATTTAAAATATATCACAGCATGATTACATCTTTACTTTGTATTTGTGAACACAGGAGACATTAAGGTTCTGTTTGTAGATGTGCTATAAGTAACTTATTCTTATAGATTATCATTTTAAGCCTTACACCTTCATTATATATATTCTTACATTTTAAACTATATATACATTATACATATTATATACATTACATTTATACTAGATGTCTTGCATTTTATAGTAAGTACATACAAACTTACTGTACACCACTCTTAGTCACCATCTCTCCCATTACCCCTCCTGCTCTTTCCAGTCTATTTATGTATGAATATTTTCTTATTTAGTTTGTCTTTAAACTTACTATAGAAATTTGACTACCAAATGACACCAAAAAGGGAAAAAACAGTCATTCTCAGGACCTGGACTGACCAATGAAACAACTCTCCATAAGGTGTTTTATGAAACCTGAACCCAAATCTAATGCAAATGTCATAGCTTGCTTCTAAAACTATATCCGTCTTATGTAGTTTCCGATGGACACTCTATAAAACTTTAAGTTCAAGTTTAGAGTGATAAGTGCCTTTTATATGAGTCTTACTTAACCCATTTTAAAAAAATTTATGGTTGTTATATCCTAACAAGATAAGAGAGATTAACTAGTCAAGACGAATGCTCAAATACCTTTGGACATTTAGCAGTATAGCATTGTATTAACAAATAATGGAATGTTTCTGAGGTTAATAAGAAAAAAGAGAGCAGAATAGTGCATATGTGAGCCAATTGTTATCTGATCAACAGCTATTTCTATTTCATTTAATAATGGCACTTCATAAAGCCCCAAACTGCATGGGAATATATATATATATATTTTTTCCTCAGAAGCAATTAAAAAATTATATAGCAATGTGTAAACAGATTCAAGAAAGTAAGCACGGTGAAGTCATATTCACGTTTCCACATACTACCAGGCACAAAATGATTAGATTATAAAAATGGGAGAGACATTGACCAGGTTATTTTTTACGTTGGATATGACTCGATGTTTGAGCTTAAACAAGGTGTTTTCGAGTGTGTTTCCTTTCATAAAACTTTTAATAGACATGTGGAAATGGAAGACACATGTTTAACAATTATAAGATAAGCTCATTTAAAACTCTCCTGAATAAGACTGAACATTCTCTAAATTATGGTGTCTCAGATTTTCAAAAGACTAAATTAAATCCCCAAATGAAAGCAACTGTGATGAGTTAATTAAAACAACTTTGTGGCTATATTTGATCATTTTTAAAGGGTATACATTTCTAAAGGGTATAGGTTTTCATGTTTTAAATTGTGTAAGTTTTCAGTATAAAGAGGCCAGCTTCCCTCACCAGATGTATATGTATATCTGCTGGAGGCTTTTTATACACACATAATGTGGGGGAATAAATTCTCTTTTTATCTGCTTTTTATAAATCCAAATTTAAGACAAATTCAAAGATTAATTGACCAAAATCACACAATAGATTTTTTTTAAAGTCTACATTTCCTTATTAAAATTAATTATTTAAGGAGTACATTCTTAAATCTTAATCTCTTTTCTAGTTCAAACAACTGATTGGACTACAGAGGAACAAAACAGCTTGCCCATGTCAATAGATCATTTCATGTGGGCTCCAAGTTTCTGAATGAATTTCAACACAGACCCTTGTAGACATCTGAACTCCATAAATCCACAGGTGTTTAAGTAGCCCTAAAGGCTGGGTCAGATAGCAGACTTGTTCCACTATGACTTTACAAGGATTTTGTACTGTGTAAACAGCACTTGCAAGGATTTTTCTTTACTGCTGAGTAAAACCAGTAGGAGAAAGAGCCACTTTTCGTTTTCTTCCCTAAATTATGATGTGGTTCAGTTTTATTTCAGTTATGAGCTGTCTATATTAGGTTATCTTGTGCACAATGTAGATAGCATTTTAGTTCTTTGCTTCATGAACAGGACAACTTGGCATAAACACACAGCCTCTTAAAAGGAAAAACAGCAGTCAGAAAAAAATGTACTATGTTACAATGATCTTTCCATGTACTGTACTAAAAAAACGATTTTGAAATGTGTAAATATCATTTATTTGTTCCTCTTTAAAAGTAGAGAAGAAAATATCTCAGGTATGCTTTCCATAAAAAAAAAGTTGAATAAAGTTAGTATAAGCAAATGAGAAGTTTTCCCATAAAATGTTTAGCAAACCTAGTTATCGTTTTGCTTCATTTGTTTCAGTAATTGAGCCAGAAACCAGATTCAGAGAACACATTTAAAAAATAAAAATAGAGGGCCGGCCCCATGGCACGCTCGGGAGAGTGCAGGGCTGGGAGTGCAGCGACGCTCCCGCCGCGGGTTAGGATCCTATATAGGAATGGCCGGTGCTCTCACTGGCTGAGCGCGGTGCGGGCGACACCACACCAAGGGTTGCGATACCCTTACCGGTCACGAAAAAAAGACCAAAAAAATAAATAAATAAATAAATAGAAATAAAAATAGAAATAAAACCAAGAAATTTTTTAGAGTGATAAATACACAGTATGTCTTGAATGCTATGACAAACTATGATATTCAAATGTCCCTTAATGGAATGTTATTAGTTCAACTTAGAGTGGAAAATTAGGACTAAAGAAGAATTGCCAGGAATTGAAAAGAAAAAAATAACACATGTGTTTGAAGAGAAAAAGCAAGGTTACCTGTCTGAATGGTGTACAGTAATTAGAAACTGGGAAAAGAAATCAAAATCATTAGAATTTTAAGCTGATAAGAATTCAGAGGGGAAAATGTAAAGGTCTATGAGAGGAGGTTTCCTGCAAAGACATAGTTAAATAAAAAGCCTAGAGTCTCCATGTGGCTCCTGTTTTAGTGATAAAAGTTTCCTGTCACATATTAAATGATATACTTTGAAATGTATTTGATATTGAAGCAGATAAAAACATGAACATCAAAATGTTCCTTTAGTTAACCTAAGTGGTATTTCTATGACTTGCTATAACACGCGATATTTTATTTCTTAAAAGGTGTTTATAAGATGCCTCAAGAACAGTGAACCCAAGTCTCTGAGGGAAATAGTCATTTCTTAGACAGCACTGCTGTAGAGTACGCACAGGAACCAAAGAGTCTTGTGACCTTTCTGCATTAGAAAGGTGGCTAAGGAACATTGCCCCTGCCTACATGATAAATAAACATTTGGGAAAAAGAGAACCAGATCCACTCCAGTAAACATTGATTAGCAGTCCAGTCTGATTCACCTATCAATGAATCATGTATAAATGATGAATCAAGTGAAGGGCTGAAGATCAAAGCCCATCAGTATGGAAACGTAAAGACTCAGAGTTAACCTCCACATGAGATTAGACATCTACTGAGCTCACACCTCTGCCTTATATATAACACCATCCCCAGGCTTTATGTGCATTTACAGCTTCAGTAGTTTTATTAATACCTTCTATATACAAGCCACTGTGCTACTTTCTTGTAAAAGCATGCCTAAATCTTTCCTTTGAATATCCTCAGCAAGAGGAGATAGTAATTTATGAGAAGAGTTTGGTTTTGAAAACAGGAAAGATTTATTTCTTTAGCAAATCAGATGAGTAAATAAGCCAGGCAATACATGTGTGGTCAAAACCCACATATGCACATCCTTCTCTCTGGCCCTTGCCGTATTTTACTGACATAATCTGTTTACAAGGTTGATATTCCCTCTCAAGTACAAGCTCCTCAAGGTCAGGAACCAAGCTATTTTCACCTTTCTATTTCAACTTCTAGCACATTGCTCATTGGTTGAAAAAAGCCAACATTCTCATGTGGTTTGCAAATTGTCTCTGAAGGCAATCCAGAAGAGAATTGCAAAGCACTAACATCTTTGTGCTAAATATTAACTACTCTGAAGAAAAAGAATATACACATGCTGAGATTTTAAAAGCTAAGTCCAATTATTTATAGGCCAATGCAGAATATCTACTACAAATAGGTGAAACTTGAATAAAAAGTATAGTGCTATTAGGTAGATAAAAATTATTTTAAAAAGGTATCTAACTATACATTATTATTTCTGTTATTCTCCCACAGTGCCATATATGGATTCTGAGTTTATCTCTTTCTTCCAAAGTTATAGAAATCTTCCATCATGCCCTTGTTTATTTAGACAGCACATGCAGATGTATTTCTCATGTTTTGGACATATGAGTTAGAAAATCTATCTCATGTTTGACAGATTTCCAAATGATTGCATACTTTCACATAGAATTCTAGTTTGTGATTATTAACTCAGCAGAAAAAAAATAAACTTCAACAAAGTTTGTACCTGTTTGGAAGTGTCTAAGACTTTATAAATGTAGCAGGAAGTGATAAGACTACCAGATGGAAGTAATGAGCAGGCTAACTGTATAAATTTAAAACAAAAAAATATAAAAGGGGCCAAATCACTCCAGAATTTCAAGCAATATAGACCCATTTAAAGATATATTAGAAAATGGGGAATATTGCTGGGTACAAAGAAGCTAAATTTGTATATTAAATAACACTGTGAAGTCATAACCATTTCAAGGCTGTACAAGGGTGTGTCAAAAAGTTCATGGAAAGATTTGCATTATCTTTTAATTCTACTTTTCCATGAACTTTTTGAAGTACTCTAGTACTCAATGGAGATTGAGACAGAGGTTATCTGAATATTTATTTACTTGAAAAATGTACAGGTTGAGGAGGAGATGTAGAAATATGTAAACATAGTACAGTCTAAAGTATATTTTCCTCAAAAATACTTAGAAACGGATGGTTTCTTAGATACAGTTAGTAATATATTTAATTCAGTCATATGGTTAGTTTACTAAAGAGCACATGCATTGCACCTTGTCCTCCCATTATCAGGGATCTGTGCTCTGGTTGCTGATTGCTGCTTCTCATCACAGAGGTACAGGCAAAAAGACAAGCAGCAACTGCTGTCGCACTGGTCTCCCTTCGGGCTGAAGTGACTTCTATGAGATTTAAAGGGCAAGTATCCTTTTTCCCTTTTAATTAATTAATTAATTTTTGTCTTTCCCCTTTTTGGGAGCCAGACATGTAAGACTAAGAAGACATTCAAAAGCAAATGCGTATATTGGTGAAAATTTGAAAGTGACTGTTCATGCCCAGAAAAAGATGCAGGTTCAGGAAAGAACCTAAGAAGGCCTTAAATTACACCTTAGGCTGATTCTTGGCACAGAGACAGCCTATAACAATAAAAAATAAACCCCAGAGCAATAATAAATAAATAAATAAATAAATAAATAAATAAATAA